>NC_092087.1:127725744-127988244 GCF_045679555.1 Salvelinus alpinus | reverse complement strand
CCAGAAGCTGTACGTCTGTTGCTAGGTTCTGAAGTGAATGTATTTGAACTAGTCAGGCTACTATGCCGACTGAATGTCTGGGTCGATGGTGTTCATTCAGAAATGGCCACACTGTTGAATGGATAGGCAGCAGGCTTTCAGTAGCTGATTCGTCACACGGTTTACCCAGAAGTCAGTGTATATCTGGGATGGTCAACCGTGGTCCTGGAACGCTACTGTCTATGAAGGCTTTTAATAAGCTGGCTCTAGTCCTGCTGTTTATAATACTTTTGTGTTGGAATGGCATTTTGTTATCAGTTCATTGATCAAACTGAATCTTACAAGAGAATAAAGTATTGCACCTGTAAAGTATATTGAGTTACCACCAAGTTGACCCTCATCAACTTGCCTCTAACGGTTGGGGTTATGGGCAAGATAAGCTTGATCTATAGGGCAACTGCTACCCAGTTGAAGGGTCTCCGTCTTGGCTAATGTTAGCTGTTATCGCTAAAGGCTTTGGGGAGCGAGGCAAAATGGGAAGTCAAGCTGAGTTTAGTGCACATTGACAAAGTGCAAACATGTACTTTGGCAGTTTCTCTCGCTCTCTCCTCTCTCCCCTCCACCTTCCTCTGTCAACACAGAGGATTGAACACACAAACTACTTGACCTGAAAACATCTTGTCACCTCAACCACTAATTGCACAAAACCTAAAAATAGGAAGTGAAGTTCTTGAAGCCAAAACAAGGTGCCAGAGGACAATCCAAAAGCAGCTTCTCTCTCTCTCCCAGTGTCTCTCCCAGTGCTAAAGCAGCTTCTCTCTCTCTCCCAGTGTCTCTCTGCCTCTCTCTCCCAGTGTCTCTCTGCCTCTCTCTCCCAGAGTCTCTCTGCCTCTCTCTCCCAGAGTCTCTCTGCCTCTCTCTCCCAGAGTCTCTCTGCCTCTCTCTCCCAGAGTCTCTCTGCCTCTCTCTCCCAGAGTCTCTCTGCCTCTCTCTCCCAGAGTCTCTCTGCCTCTCTCTCCCATCTGCCTCTCTCTCCCAGTGTCTCTCTGCCTCTCTCTCCCAGAGTCTCTCTGCCTCTCTCTCCCAGAGTCTCTCTGCCTCTCTCTCCCAGAGTCTCTCCTCTCTCTCCCAGAGTCTCTCTGCCTCTCTCTCCCAGAGTCTCTCTGCCTCTCTCTCCCATCTGCCTCTCTCTCCCAGAGTCTCTCTGCCTCTCTCTCCCAGAGTCTCTCTGCCTCTCTCTCCCATCTGCCTCTCTCTCCCATCTGCCTCTCTCTCCCATCTGCCTCTCTCTCCCATCTGCCTCTCTCTCCCATCTGCCTCTCTCTCCCATCTGCCTCTCTCTCCCATCTGCCTCTCTCTCCCATCTGCCTCTCTCTCCCATCTGCCTCTCTCTCCCATCTGCCTCTGCCTCTCTCTCCCATCTGCCTCTCTCTCCCATCTGCCTCTCTCTCCCAGTGTCTCTCTGCCTCTCTCTCCCAGTGTCTCTCTGCCTCTCTCTCCCAGTGTCTCTCTGCCTCTCTCTCCCAGTGTCTCTGCCTCTCTCTCCCATGGTCTCTCTGCCTCTCTCTCCCAGAGTCTCTCTGCCTCTCTCTCCCAGAGTCTCTCTGCCTCTCTCTCCCAGAGTCTCTCTGCCTCTCTCTCCCAGTGTCTCTCTGCCTCTCTCTCCCAGTGTCTCTCTGCCTCTCTCTCCCAGTGTCTCTCTGCCTCTCTCTCCCAGTGTCTCTCTGCCTCTCTCTCCCAGAGTCTCTCTGCCTCTCTCTCCCAGAGTCTCTCTGCCTCTCTCTCCCAGAGTCTCTCTGCCTCTCTCTCCCAGAGTCTCTCTGCCTCTCTCTCCCAGTGTCTCTCTGCCTCTCTCTCCCAGTGTCTCTCTGCCTCTCTCTCCCAGTGTCTCTCTGCCTCTCTCTCCCTCTCTCTCCCAGTGTCTCTCTCTCCCAGTGTCTCTCTGCCTCTCTCTCCCAGTGTCTCTCTCTCCCAGTGTCTCTCTGCCTCTCTCTCTCTGCCTCTCTCTCCCAGTGTCTCTCTGCCTCTCTCTCCCAGTGTCTCTCTGCCTCTCTCTCCCAGTGTCTCTCTGCCTCTCTCTCCCAGTGTCTCTGCCTCCCTATTTCTCCTCCCCTCCACCTCCCCCTCTCTAACTCACAGGTCTGTTACTCTGATAACCCGGTGCGTACATTCCCATTAGCACACGGTGACCAACGTGTTCCTCTCAGATTGATAGAGGCTGCATCCCAGATGACACCCTATTTATTCCCTTTATAGTGCACTGCTTTTGACCAAGGCCCATAGGGCTATAGAAGAAACAGGGTGCCGTTTGGGACGCTCACAGAGCCTTCCCATGGCTGCCTATGTGGGTCAGGGTGAGAGGTAAACAGCGGAGAGAGAGAAGTAGAGCAACGCAGTGTGCGCGTGGCGTAATGCGGTGGTGACAGGCGAAAGAGCTAGAGGTGCCCGGGGACCGCGCCTGAGCCGTTTTTCCACATGGGTCCTGACAACTAAGAGACGCACATACGTACAGTACACGGAAGAGTACTCCCATACAGATACGCACGGACACACACTGAACGTGTAGACACACGGACACTCTCACACAGACACTAAAGTGCATGAACACACGCACAGACAAACGCAGAGGATAATAAGTAAGACAATATGAATACAACACACATATAGGGGACGCAGAACTTCTGGTATTACGAGGTTGAGGTCAATTTCACTTCAACGAAGAAATCAGACTTGAAGAAATCAGTTTGCAATTCAAACTGTGCTTTTAGGTAAATGTCAATTTCCAACCGTTCATTGGCGCTAATAAAATGGTCTCAACGTCTAGGTCTCGACGTCTACTCTCCCAAGTCTCCACCCTGAGTGTGGGTGTACCTCACCACCATCACAGCTTGTCCACCCAGCCCCAGCACCCATGAAACCAAATGAACCTCTGAGAGAGGAAATCAATATGATGTCCCTCACTGGGCTGTGCTTGACTGGGTTGGTTACATCTAGGGCAGATTCTCATGCAACACGCTCTTTTTCTAACTCAAAATGTTCAGTAGAGACACATTTTTCTAACTCAAAATGTTCAGTAGAGACACATTTTTCTAACTCAAAATGTTCAGTAGAGATTTACGTTTTTCTAACTCAAAATGTTCAGTAGAGACTGACATGTTTAACTCAAAATGTTCAGTAGAGACTGTAGTCCTACTCAAAATGTTCAGTAGACACTAGCCTTTCTAACTCAAAATGTTCAGTAGACACTAGTCTTTCTAACTCAAAATGTTCAGTAGACACTAGCCTTTCTAACTCAAAATGTTCAGTAGACACTAGCCTTTCTAACTCAAAATGTTCAGTAGACACTAGCCTTTCAAACTCAAAATGTTCAGTAGACACTAGCCTTTCTAACTCAAAATGTTCAGTAGACACTAGCCTTTCAAACTCAAAATGTTCAGTAGACAGTCTTTCTAACTCAAAATGTTCAGTAGACAGTCTTTCTAACTCAATATGCTCAGTAGACACTAGCCTTTTTAACTCAAAATGTTCAGAAGAGACTGTAGTTCTTCTAACTCAAAATGTTCAGTAGACACTAGCCTTTAACTCAAAATGTTCAGTAGACACTAGCCTTTTTAACTCAAAATGTTCAGAAGAGACTGTAGTTCTTCTAACTCAAAATGTTCAGTAGACACTAGCCTTTAACTCAAAATGTTCAGTAGACACTAGCCTTTTTAACTCAAAATGTTCAGAAGAGACTGTAGTTCTTCTAACTCAAAATGGTCAGTAGACATTAGCATATAACTCAAAATGTTCAGTAGACAGTCTTTCTTCCTTAAAATGTTCAGTAGACAGTCTTTCTAACTTAAAATGTTCAGTAGACAGTCTTTCTAACTTAAAATGTTCAGTAGAGACTGTAGTTCTTCTAACTCAAAATGTTCAGTAGAGACTGACATGTTTAACTCAAAATGTTCAGTAGAGACTGTAGTCCTACTCAAAATGTTCAGTAGAGACTAGCCTTTCTAACTCAGTGTTCAGTAGACAGTCTTTCTAACTCAAAATGTTCAGTAGACAGTCTTTCTAACTCAAAATGTTCAGTAGAGACTGACATGTTTAACTCAAAATGTTCAGTAGAGACTGTAGTCCTACTCAAAATGTTCAGTAGAGACTAGCCTTTCTAACTCAGTGTTCAGTAGACAGTCTTTCAAACTAAAAATGTTTAGTAGACAGTTTTTCTACTCAAAATGTTCAGTAGAGGCTGTAGTTCTTCTAACTCAAAATGTTCAGAAGAGAGTCTTTCTAACTCAAAATGTTCAGTAGAGACTGTAGGTCTTCTAACTCAAAATGTTCAGTAGACACTAGCCTTTCTAACTCAAAATGTTCAGTAGAGACTAGCCTTTCTAACTCAAAATGTTCAGTAGACACTAGCCTTTCAAACTCAAAATGTTCAGTAGACACTAGTCTTTCTAACTCAAAATGTTCAGTAGACACTAGCCTTTCTAACTCAAATTGTTCAGTAGACACTAGCCTTTCTAACTCAAAATGTTCAGTAGACACTAGCCTTTCTAACTCAAAATGTTCAGTAGACACTAGCCTTTCTAACTCAAATTGTTCAGTAGACACTAGCCTTTCTAACTCAAAATGTTCAGTAGACACTAGCCTTTCTAACTCAAAATGTTCAGTAGACACTAGCCTTTCAAACTCAAAATGTTCAGTAGACACTAGCCTTTCAAACTCAAAATGTTCAGTAGACACTAGCCTTTAACTCAAAATGTTCAGTAGACACTAGCCTTTCTAACTCAAAATGTTCAGTAGACAGTCTTTCTAACTCAATATGCTCAGTAGACACTAGCCTTTTTAACTCAAAATGTTCAGAAGAGACTGTAGTTCTTCTAACTCAAAATGTTCAGTAGACATTAGCATATAACTCAAAATGTTCAGTAGACAGTCTTTCTTCCTTAAAATGTTCAGTAGACAGTCTTTCTAACTTAAAATGTTCAGTAGACAGTCTTTCTAACTTAAAATGTTCAGTAGACAGTCTTTCTAACTTAAAATGTTCAGTAGACAGTCTTTCTAACTTAAAATGTTCAGTAGACAGTCTTTCTAACTTAAAATGTTCAGTAGACAGTCTTTCTTCCTTAAAATGTTCAGTAGACAGTCTTTCTAACTTAAAATGTTCAGTAGACAGTCTTTCTAACTTAAAATGTTCAGTAGAGACTGTAGTTCTTCTATCTCAAAATGTTCAGAAGACACTAGCCTTTCTAACTCAAAAGGCGTTCATTTTTGTGGTTTAAATGGCGCTTACATGAGTTTTATGCTAAAATAGCATTGTTAAAGTTAGTGCTTATGTTACTCTCTACGGCCGGGGTTCAGTGTTTCTTCCCTGGATAGCATGCTTACTGAGACAGGCTGCTTGTCCAACAGGACATAGCCTACATAGATAATCAATGATATGGAGACCTTGGCTTCTCTGTGATAAGTTTGAACCAGCCCTAGAGCACAAGGATGTTTGTCAGAGTCAGCTGGTGTGTGTGTGTGTGTGTGTGTGTGTGTGTGTGTGTGTGTGTGTGTGTGTGTCCTGAGCTGTCGACTCGGATGTGGATCACCACGGAGACGGAGGCGCAGGCCAGACAATGACAAAGATGACCACCCCTCTCCCTCCCCACACACACTCGCCCTGTTCCTACCTCTGGGGCGATGTAGTCGGGCGTCCCACAGAAGGTGCGAGTGGTCACCCCCTCGTATATGTTCTCTTTACACATGCCAAAGTCAGCGATCTTAATGTGGCCCTCCGAGTCCAGCATCACGTTGTCCAGCTTCAGATCCCTGCAGGAGACACCCGCATCATGTGACAAGGGCCAAATGAAGACGACCATTGTATTTTAGGGCCTTTTCTACACCACTCCTGTTACTTCCTGACATTTACATTATTACATTGATTCATTCATGGTTTGACAATACACAGTGTACAGTAAACATTGATCCTAGACTGGGATAAAGTGCCTCTGAGTTGGTGTACACTGGAAGAAGACCCACCTGTAAATGACTCCTTTCTTGTGCAGGAAGGACAGGCCAACAGAGATCTCTGCTGCATAGAACCTGCAATGACATGCTCCATGTTAGACATTTATTTCAAACAGGAAGGGTTGTAACGGACTGTAATGTGCTGAACACATTCTGACAGCCTAGGTATAAGAATGAATATTTCTGTCGTCTCTCCTTCTCCTCCGTACGTTGCAGTGCCCAGTCTAGTTTCACCTCTTCCTCTCCCTTCCCCCGCTCTCTTCCAAGCCCTCTTTTGATTTATCTTTTACACACACACACACTCTCTTTTATGCCCCCTATTTATACCGACCAAAAATATAAATGCAACAATTTCAAAGATTTTACTGAGTTACAGTACATAGAACATCTAATTTATAGATTTCACATGACTGGGCAGAGGTGCAGCCACCTGGGAGTAAGGCCCAGCCAATCTGAATTAGGGCTTTATTATTAATGACAGAAATACTCCTTAGCACCCCTCCTCAGATGATCACGCAGGTGAAGAGGAAGCCGGATGTGGAGGTCCTGGGCTGGCGTGCTTACAAGTTTGAACCAGTCTGCGGTTGTGAGGCCGGTTGGATGTACTGCCAAATTCTCTAAAACGACATTGGAGGCGGCTTATGGTAGAGAAATGACATACAATTCTCTGGGATCCCCTGATTTTGTGTTAAATGCTCTATAACAAAGCTTTCTTAGTGTCCAAAAAGCTTTCTCTACCCTTAACCTTGTTCTGAACACCTCCAAAACAAAGGTCATGTGGTTTAGTAAGAAGAATACCCCTCTCCCCACAGGTGTGATTACTACCTCTGAGGGTTTAGAGCTGGAGGTAGTCACCTCATACAAGTACTTGGGAGTATGGCTAGACGGTGCACTGTTCTTCTCTCAGCACATATCAAAGCTGCAGGCTAAAGTTAAATCTAGACTTGGTCTCCTCTTTCACCCCAGTTGCCAAACTAACCCTGATTCAGATGACCATCCTACCCATGCTAGATTACGGAGACATAATTTATAGACAGGCAGGTAAGGGTGCTCTCGAGCGGCTAGATGTTCTTTACCATTTGCCACCAATGCTCCTTATAGGACACAACACTGCACTCTATACTCCCTTGTAAACTGGTCATCTCTGCATACCCGTCACAAGACCTGGTTGATGCTTATTTATAAATCCCTCTTAGGCCTCACTCCCCCCATCTAAGATATCTCCTGGAGCCCTCCTCCTCCATATACAACACCTGTTCTGCCAGTCACATTCTGTTAACGGTCCCTAAAGCACACACATCCCTGGGTCGTTTGTGTTATCAGTTCACTGCAGCTAGCGACTGGAACGAGCTGCAACAAACACTCAAACTGGACAGTTTTATCTCAATCTCTTCATTCAAAGACTCAATCATGGACACTTACTGACAGTTATGGCTACTTTCCGTGATGTATTGGTGTCTCTACCTTCTGGCCCTTTGTGCTGTTGTCTGTGTCCAATAATGTTTGTACCCTGTTTTGTGCTGCTACCATGTTGTGTTGCTACCATGTTGTGTTGCTACCATGTTGTTGTCATGTGTTGCTGCCTTGCTATGTTGTTGTCTTTGGTCTCTCTTTATGTAGTGTTTTGTCTCTTGTTGTGATGTGTGTTTTGCTCTATATTTATATTTTTATTTCTTTTTTAAATCCCAGCCCCCGTCCCCGCAGAAGGCCTTTTGCCTTTTGGTAGGCCGTCATTGTAAATAAGAATTTGTTCTTAACTGACTTGCCTAGTTAAATAAAGGTTAAATAAAAAATATTAAATATTTAATTTCAGCTAACAATTTTTTAATTTTTTTACAAATGTTTTACCTTTATTTAACTAGGCAAGTCAGTTAAGAACAAATCCTCATTTACAATGACGGCCTACCCCGGCCAAACCCGGACGACGCTGGGCCAATTGTGCGCCGATTGGGACTCCCAATCACGGCCGGATGTGATACAGCCTGGAATCGAACCAGGGGTTGTAGTGATGCCTCTTGCACTGCGAAGCAGTGCCTTAGACCGCTGCGCCACTCGGGAGCAAAAACATGGGACCAACACTTTACATGCTTGCGTTTATATTTGTATTCAGTATAAAAGGTGAAAGCGAGGGGAAAGGGTAACTTACACTGCCTGTGGCTCTTTGAACTTGCCCGCTTGTTGGATGTGGTACATGAGGTCTCCTCCAGTCACGTACTCCATGACAAAGTACAGCCGGTCCTGGGCAGAGAGGGAGACAGAGATGGGGGTGTTAAATATCACTTAACATTGTTTTTCATAATGTTTTGGGTTGGCATCTGTCCTACCGTCATATACTGTGACATGATAACAGCCGTGTCAGAAAGACAGAGGCGTTCTTCATTATACTGTAGGACCCAGTGATGAGGCTGTTGTGTAGTATTGAGTCACACATAGGGGATACGGTAGGAGTGTTAAGTAAAATGGGCGGCAGCGTAGCCTAGTGGTTAGAGCGTTGGACTAGTAACCGAAAGGTTGCAAGATTGAATCCCCGAGCTGACAAGGTACAAATCTGTCGTTCTGCCCCTGAACAAGGCAGTTAACCCACTGTTCCTAGGCCGTCATTGTAACTAATATTTTTTTAACTGACTTGCCTAGTTAAATAAATGTAAAATAAAAACTATAGAACGCAGAACAACAACATCGGAGGAAAAAGTACACCCCTCAGAAATATTTCCCATGTATGACTCGATTATGTGTAGTCAAACTGAAGTAAATCCCTCAGACAGCCTCTTTAACCGTCTGTCCTGCACTAGTCACAGGGCGACATTTTCAAAGTGCAAAACATAACATACACCTCATTATTACCCGGTGGTTCGAGCCCTGAATACTGATTGGCTAAAAGACGTGGTATATCAGACTGTGTACCACGGGTATGACAAAATATTACCATATACTGGTCTAATTACGTTGGTAAACAGTTTATAATAGCAATAAGGCACCTCGGGGGTTTGTGGTATATGGTCAATATAGCACGGCTAAGGGCTGTGTCCAGGCACTCTGCATTGCATCGTGGACTTAGAACAGCCTTTAGCTGTGGTATAAAGGCCATATACCATACCTCCTCGGGCCTTATTGCATAATTATGATCTGGAAGTATGACTTAATTTGAAACTTTCCTTCAACATTGTGCGTTCTGAAGAGGCAACTATTTATGTATTCCTCAGCTTACTAAACCCTAGTTAAATAAATCGCCTCCTTATAACGCACATTGTTGAAGAATAATTTGAAATGAAATCACACTGCGAGATTATAATAAGGTTAGCGGTATTTTATGCACTTTGCTAAACATAAGCTTGACATAACCTGTCAGACAAGGCAAATGGTTTTCTTAAACAATTACCCTCAAAGTGATCGTGGCACCTTATTGTGAAGAGGATTTGGACTTCTCATCACTTAAAATGCAAAGAATTTTAGATTTCCACATTGGGGATGTGTGTGTGTGTGTGTGTGTGTGTGTGTGTGTGTGTGTGTGTGTGTGTGTGTGTGTGTGTGTGTGTGTGTGTGTGTTCGCCACCGTACGGTGCAGATGGTGCCTGCCCTTTGTCGTCTCTGCCCAAGAGAGATTGAGGGATTAAAGATTAAGAAGGAATGAAAAGTGCTGAAAAAGCAGACAGATTAAAACAAAGAAAAAGTTAATTGACCTTTGTGTGTGTGTGTGTGTGTATACGTGGGTGGTGTACATATGTGTGTGTGTGTGTGTGTTTATGCCCCACCACAATAACCACAGCCACATCATCATCAACATCGATGGACAGCAAAAAACAAGCAATTGTGCGTTTGTGCATGCGGGCGTGCCCATATGTCCACGTGTGTGTGCGTGTGTGTCCGTATGTGTGCCCGTAGTCTCCATACCACGGTCTGGAAGCAGGAGTGGAGTGAAGTGAGGAAGGGTGGTTTGTCCTGCTGGGCCAGGACTCTCTTCTCTATCATGGTACACTCCACATCATCATCCTGGATCACCACGTCCTTCTTCAGGATCTTGATGGCGTACAGATCATCTGTGGGCTTCATCTCTGCCAGAATCACCTGGTACACAGGAACACCAGAGGTCAAAGGTTAGACCGAGGGCTTCTAATAGGTTGGCTTAATGCGGATAGTAATGCTATTAACTCAACTGTTATGTTGTTACTGTATGCTTATTAGTCAACTGACGCGTGGATATACTAATTTATTCACGTTGTGCTACATCGAGGTACGGACGGTCTAAACCGAAACATTGCATTGTATTCATTCATTGTATGACTCGGTTCTGTGTAAATTATGGATGATGTGACTATGATGTGACTCACGTACACCAACATAGACTTGGATCTTGATCAATTTCAGATTTGTCCGATAGATAACGTCCCAGGACATTCAACATGACAAGTTGGGTAGCTGATTTCAGAAGCCAATGAGAATAACTCGTGACAAATCAATGTGGGGACATTTCCCAAAAACAGAACAAGCAAGATCAACACTAAAGATCAATGGAGAATCTTCACTTGAAAGTGCTTTTCTGTCCAGGACCAGGTTTAATCTGTGTCCGGGAACCTACCACTTCACCTCCTTAAAAATGCAAGTCAAATCCTGGCTCACCTTGCCGAAGCTGCCTTTCCCCAGCACGGCCAGGAAGTTGAAGTCGGTGAGTTTGACAGAGTCCAGGTTGTTAGAGGGCAGATTAGACGTGCTGTCATCTGACGGCGAGATCACCTTCTTAGTACCAGGGCCCAGCTTGGCTTTCTATGTGTGGTGAGGAGAGGGGAATGGGGTGAGAGACACACACGACACACTCACACACATTGCTGTGCAGCCTTTTATAAACACACTATAACACAATTCTAAATAAAAAATGTAGTTAAAAAAAAAAATTCACTTTGGAGGAGATGGAACACAGATAGACACAGAGGGTATACAAAAGTAAATATGGAATTACAGTACACGTGTTGAATACTCCTGACTTTGCCATTATGCTAACCTATTATGGCAAAATAACTCCCCTTTTTGTGGCGTGACAAGACACCCTTAGGTCAAAATGTTGAAATTCATCTAACCACATTTGAATGAATTACTGTCAAACCCCTCGGTGATAATGCATTGTCATTGGTCAGTGTACCATCCAATCAAGTATCAATCGCAACGCTAAAGTGTGTCCACTACGTGCTCTTACAAAACTTCGAAGCTCGTCAAGTCATGCTTGGTTCAGAATCAGAGCGAGACGGTAAAACTCTCGTGGCCTCGAACACACACATGCACTACACACACCCGTTTTCACACACTCTTGCGACCTCCATTCCCTCCGGAGGCCTATTCCATCTGTTATCCAGGCAGTGGGAACATGAGTGTCACAACGGCCTGGGTACCATCCTCATTCTTCACCCTCACTCACAGGTGTCAAATCTCTCCGCGCACGCACTCACACACACACACCTCAAGAGCTTGGGCCAAATCGAGCGGCTGGCACAGTCATGCTAAACCTGGTCCACAGTACAGCTCACCTCGTCTGTCTAGTACACTGGACAGGCTGGCAGCCACGCACATTACAAACTGCACACAACAATAAAGCTGCCCATTTGTGTAGAATATATGACAATCCAAATCAACTGACCCAAAGACATTTGATCCCATTGGAATCTGTCCAATAAATTGACACGTCACGTGTGTGAGGTGCTCTGTGTCAATATACTGCCGTTTCCCCCCTTGGTGTTCATGGCTAGACGAGGTGCAATAAACTGGTCAGGCGGCTTTAGTTTGGTTAATGGCGTCTGCACACAAGTCCAGATCATTCCTAGCCCCTCACCTTCTTCACTTCACGTAAACCTGACAGGACGTGATAGGCATGAGCAACAGGTTAAAGCTCCACCCTGCCCTCTGATAGGCTAGGTGAAGACTTCGCCATATTGCTTACACCCGTCCACTCCCGTCCATATTCAGACAGGTGTCTATGCTACAGTGGCTAGGGGTTGTTTACCGGGCGGGGCCTAGAAATAGCTAGTAAGGCATAGGCAGCACACTATTGGGCGAAGCAGACCACAGCACACCTATAAGCGAAGCCAACGAGAGGAAGAGACTCGCGAAAGCGGCCTCACTTCCTCTCGGACGCACCTGAACTTTGGCTTTGTTGGCTTTGTCCTTTGCCTGGCCCTGTAACCACAGCGGGGGAGAGGTGAACAAAGAACGGCTGACAGCTGAAACACAGCCATACTTTCAGAAGCACTACCATACAGACATGCTTTATCTCAGGAGCACAGTCGCTCATAAGACTAACACATTACCAACACAGGCACACTATCTCAGGAGCACAGTCACTCATAAGACTAACACATTACCAACACAGGCACACTATCTCAGAAGCACAGTCACTCATAAGACTAACACATTACCAACACAGGCACACCATCTCAGAAGCACAGTCACTCATAAGGCTAAACACATTACCAACACAGGCACACCATCTCAGAAGCACAGTCACTCAAGACTAAACGCATTGACAACACAGGCACACCATCTCAGGAGCACAGTCACTCATAAGACTAAACGCATTGACAACACAGGCACACTATCTCAGGAGCACAGTCACTCATAAGGCTAAACACATTGACAACACAGGCACACTATCTCAGGAGCACAGTCACTCATAAGGCTAAACACATTGACAACACAGGCACACCATCTCAGAAGCACAGTAACTCATAAGGCTAAACACATTACCAACACAGGCACACCATCTCAGGAGCACAGTCACTCATAAGGCTAAACGCATTGACAACACAGGCACACTATCTCAGGAGCACAGTCACTCATAAGACGAAACGCATTGACAACACAGGCACACCATCTCAGAAGCACAGTCACTCATAAGACTAAACGCATTGACAACACAGGCACACCATCTCAGAAGCACAGTCACTCATAAGACTAAACGCATTGACAACACAGGCACATTTTATTTCAGGAGCACAGTCACTCATAAGACTAAATGCATTGACAACACAGGCACATTTTATTTCAGGAGCACTCGCTCATAACACCAAAGCACTGAAACAATTGATCTCAGGAGCACGGGTCGCTCATAACACTATCACACTGACGTAAAGGAACATGTTATTTCAGTAGCACAGTCGCTCCTACTGGGTTTACAACGAAGTGCTATGGGGCCATCTAGTGGTAACGGGTGGAAACTCCAACTATGGTTTTCTTACTACGTTTCTTTCTCTCACTAACAAAAGACAAAACAAACGCATTCAGAATCATTTAGAATCATTTAGAGTTTGTCTAGAGTGCCATTTCCTTTACAAGGGGTCAGTTTGACAAATTCCTAAGCAAAAGACAAAGACCACAAACTGACACTATGAAATTTAGGGTCTAGAACCATAAACCAGCATGTCATAAATTATGCGTTTCATGATAACTTTATGTAATGATACAGAATGCATTCAGAAAGTATTCTGACTCCTTGACTTTTTACAGATTTTGTTACATTACAGCCTTTTTCTAAAATAGATTTTTTTTTAATCCCTCATCAATCTACACACATTACCCCATAATGATGAAGCAAAAACAGGATTAGACATTTTTGCAAATGTATTAGACATATCACATTTACATAAGTATTCAGATCCTTCACCCAGTATTTTGTTGAAGAACCTTTGGCAGCGATTACAGCCTCGAGTCTTCTTATGTATGACGCTACAAGCTTGGCACACCTGTATTTGGGAAGTTGCTCCCATTCTTCTTTGCAGATCCTATCAAGCTCTGTCAGGTTGGATGGGGAGTGTCGCTGCCAAGCTATCTTCAGGTCTCTCCAGTGATGTTTGATCGGGTTCAAGTCCAGGCTCTGGCTGGGCCACTCAAGGACATTCAGAGACTTGTCCCGACGCCACTCCTGGCTGTGTGCTTAGGGTCGTTGTCCTGTTGGAAGGTGAACCTTCGCCCCAGTCTGAGATCCTGAGCAGAGCGTTCTCGCTGTATTTTGCTCTGTTTATCTTTTCCACAATCCTGACTAGTCTCCAAGTTTCTGCCGCTGAAAAACATTTCAAGCATGGTGCTGCCACCACCATGCTTCACCGTAGGGATGGTGCCAGGTTTCCTCCAGACGTGACGCTTGGTATTCAGGTCAAAGAGTTCAATATTGGTTTCATCAGAACAGAGAATCTTGTTTCTCATGGTCTGAGAGTCTTTTGGTGCCTTTTAGCAAACTCCAAGCGGGCTGTCATGTGCCTTTTACTGAGGAGTGGTATCTGTCTGGCCACTACCATAAAGGCCTGATTAGTGGAGTGCTGCAGAGATGGTTGTCCTTCTGGAAGGTTCTCCCATCTCCACAGAGGAACTCTGTAGCTCTGTCAGAGTGACCATCAGGTTCTTGGTCACTTCCCTGACCAAGGCCCCTCTCCCCAACTACTTAGTTTGGCCGGGCAGCCAGCTCTAGGAAGAGTCTTGGTGGTTTCAAACTTGTTCCATTTAAGAATGATGGAGGGCACTGTGTTCTTGGGGACCTTCAATGCTGCAGAAATATTTTAGTACCCTTCCCCAGATCTGTGCCTCGACACAATCCTGTCTCGAGGCTCTACAGACAATTCCTTCAACATCATGGCTTGGTTTTTGCTCTGACATGCACTGTCAACTGTGGGACCTTATATAGACAGGTGTGTGCCTTTCAAAATCATGTCCAATCAATTGAATTTACCACAGGTGGACACCAATCAACTTGTAGAAAAATCAAGGATGATCAATGGAAAACGGATGAACCTGAGCTCAATTTCGAGTCTCATAGCAGAGGGTCTGAAATGTAAATAAGGTATTTCTGTTTTTTATTTGTAATAATTTTGCTAAAAAAAATAAATAAAAAAATAAGGTTTTCACTTTGTCATTAAAATGCGGAAAAAGGGAAGGGGTCTGAATACTTTCTGAATGCACTGTAAATTGTGCTGTATTCGAGTCACTGCACCTACATGCAATGCATTTTAAAACCTGGCTTGATACTGCCCTCTTGTGGCTAAGCGCTGAACAACGTGAGAGAAATCAACTCATCAAATCAAAGTTTATTGGTTGCGTACACAGTTTAGCAGATCTATTAGCGGGTCCAACGAAATGCTTGTGTTTATAAAAATATAGTAAAAGCCACATTATGGCCCTATAAAATCGACACTGAACAAATGGAGAAGGGCCTAACTAACTGTACTGTCCATCTTTGTATTGACCTCTCATTGCTATAGGCACACAGCTTAACTTCAACCCCTGTAGTGCTCTAGTGTAGACCAAGCAGCCAAAAATAACCTATATGCTAAAAAGGAGGAAGATCAAATATGACCAGATAGTGATGAGAAAGACAAAGAAAAAAACAGACAAAAAGTTTGATGACAGACAGAGCGACAATCAGACACCATACACAGACAGACATTATACTGTACACAGACAGACATTATACTGTACACAGACAGACATTATACTGTACACAGACAGACATTATACTGTACACAGACAGACATTATACTGTACACAGACAGACATTATACTGTACAGACAGACATTATACTGTACACAGACAGACATTATACTGTACACAGAGAGACATTATACTGTACACAGGCAGACATGGATGGGAAAATTTTACTAACAATCTCCTTCCAACCAGTTACAGCCCAATGATGAGTCCCCAATTCCCACCCCCTATATCCCCACCCGCTTTCCCTATGCCTAGTCCATCCAGGTTAGGTGTATGTGACTGCAGTATCCACAGACACCCCCTACACAGTTGAGGGAGGAATAGGAGGAGGAGTGAGAGGTCCCGTGTGGCTCAGTTGGTAGAGCACGGCGCTTCCAACGCCAGGGTTGTGGGTTCGATTCCCACGGGGGGGGACCAGTACCCAAAAAGTATGAAAATATATAAACTCCCTACTGTAAGTAACTCTGGATAAGAGCGTCTGCTAAATGACCAAAACATGAGATATAATAAAGAAGAAGAGGTGGAGGACTGGTAGACGAGAAAAAAAGATGAGGGAAGGAGAAGAACAGAGTGTGTTGGGAATGTGGGTGGTGGGTTGGCTGCAATGTCCCTGTAATGAACAGGCACTGAAACATGTATCTATCATCATACACTTCTGTCCTTGGGGTCTACAGAGGTTAAGGCCTGTTTTCCTATTGGATGATATGAGGAAGTCGCCCTGTAGGACACTTGTATTTTCAGCATCTTGTATTTGTATACTATCCTATTTTATTGTGGAAGTAGCCTACCTGTATGTATACAGTTCCATAAACGCTATCTTTGTGGTGAATAATATTTATATAAAGAAAAGAAATATACATTTTTATTGTGGAACAATTTTCAGTCACATTTCCCTTCCAGCTTGATAGCTTTACACTTGGTTTTCTCAACCCAAGACGAGGCTATTTACAGCTCAAGACCATGATTTATGAGAGCAATTCCTGCGATCTGATGGCTCTTGTTCATGCGCTAATTCCAACCCCACACTGAGAACAAATTGTTAGTAAATTGGATCTATTTGCAGTAGCCTTAAACCACGTACAAATGATCAGAGCGGAAGGGAGTGATTGGACACAAAGGAGGTAGACGAAAAGAGGAAGACAAAAGAGGAACAGAGGCGAGGAAAGGAGACAGCGGATGGGAGGACGGGAGCGAGGAGAGGAGCAGAGGAGAGGAGAGATACCTTTAGGAAGTGATAGTTAATTTGGCAATCCTGGAAGAGAGGGAGAGAGATGGGGGGAAAAGGGAGGAGAGAAACTCAGGCATTAGATTTGACAAGACAAAGGGTGGGCATCCAGAGGTCTCACAGAGCACAGATGAGAGATGAGGAAGTGTTACGGTAAGGGAGAGGGAGAAAATGGAAGAGAGAGAGAAGGGCAGGCAGAGAGTGAGAGTGAGGAGGGAGACCAGGGGAAGAGTGATAGGGAGAGACAGGAAGAAGGAGGAAGAGACAGACAGAGAGAGAGAGAGAGCAATTTTCTTTGACCAAACTTGTCTCAGTCAGACAGACACAGTAGTAACTGTAAACAACAACAGGAAGTGACCTCAGCTCATTAACCCCTAACCTCTTGGGCATACCAGCCAAAGTGAGAATGATCTTTTACAAAGCACCTACATTTGTGAAAGACATGGAAGAAATATTGTCTAATACCACACATACCAACCTTAAGATATCTTGTCAGTGGGCCACAGAAATAGACCAACTAGTCAGGATTACAATTAAGCACTATAGACAGGAACATCTTGAGCCCTCACACTCTCTAGTTCACATTGCTTCATTTGTCTAGCCTGGTAACCCATGGCAATCCAAGCACACAGAGCACAGCACGTCGGAATACCAAAGGGTTGTTCATTTGAAATAAATTAGGGGAAAAAAACAAACCACAGAGTATTTGAATAAGAGATGTGCTACAATTTAGTTAACGTCCAAAAAATGGCATCCTATTCCCTATCTAGTGCACTACTTTTGACCAGGACCAATAGGGCTCTGTTCAATGGGCTCTGGTCAAAAGTAGTGCACTAAAAAGGGAATAGGGTGCCATTTGGGACCTGAACTGTATTGGCTCTCTTTAAAACATCAAAATGGCTGTGTAAAGTAAGGACACACAAACAGGCAAAGAGACGTTTGTTTCCCTTGACGAGCACACGTCTTCCCTTCTCCCTTTACCAGGTTAGAAGTGTTCACAGCAGACACGGCTTGTTATTGATACAATGTACAAGCTTGTGTGTGTGTGCGTGTGGCTTTGTGTGTGTGTGTGTGTGTGTGTCATATGTGCAAAAAGTCATCAACATAAGGGAATTTCGGATATTTTTTTGGAACCAAAATCCAATAACAGGGTGACAATTTTAGTTGATTTCATGTTTAATTCACATTAGCTGACAACTCAACCAAATGTAAATCAAAACTAGACATTGAACTGATGTCTGTGCCCAGTGGGTACTGTATTGTGAAAGTGTGGACAGTTATTGTTGAATGACTCCCATCTCAAAAAACGGTCTATAAAGTCCTATTATACTGTATGTGCAACAAACCACCACAGAGTTTCAAATAACCTCCTAGAATAATGACTAGCTGTCTGTATTGTGAGGGTAGAGGACAGTTGTCTGTGTTGTGAGGGTAGAGGACAGCTGTCTGTATTGTGAGGGTAGAGGACAGTTGTCTGTGTTATCAATAGGAGATAGACATCCTGCTGTGTCTGTTGTGCTGTAGATGACGTGGGACGTGTATAACAGGTGGGAGTCAACCCCTCCATCCCTGCACTAAAACCCCTCCATCCCTGCACTAAAACCCCTCCATCCCTGCACGCTAACCCCTCCATCCATCCACGCTAACCCCTCCATCCCTGCACGCTAACCCCTCCATCCATCCACTCTAACCCCTCCATCCATCCACTCTAACCCCTCCATCCCTGCACGCTAACCCCTCCATCCTTGCACGCTAACCCCTCCATCCTTGCACGCTAACCCCTCCATCCTTGCACGCTAACCCCTCCATCCCTGCACGCTAACCCCTCCATCCTTGCACGCTAACCCCTCCATCCCTGCACGCTAACCCCTCCATCCCTGCACGCTAACCCCTCCATCCCTGCACGCTAACCCCTCCATCCCTGCACGCTAACCCCTCCATCCCTGCACGCTAACCCCTCCCTCCCTCCACTCTAACCCCTCCCTCCCTCCACTCTAACCCCTCCATCCCTCCACTATAACCCTCCACTCTAACCCCTCCATCCCTCCACTCTACCCCCTCCATCCCTCCACTCTAACCCCTCCATCCCTCCACTCTAACCCCTCCATCCCTCCACTCTAACCCCTCCACCCCTCCACTCTAACCCCTCCACCCCTCCACTCTAACCCCTCCACCCCTCCACTCTAACCCCTCCACCCCTCCACTCTAACCCCTCCAACCCTCCACTCTACCCCCTCCAACCCTCCACTCTAACCCCTCCATCCCTCCACTCTATCCCCTCCATCCCTCCACTCTATCCCCTCCATCCCTCCACTCTAACCCCTCCATCCCTCCACTCTAACCCCTCCATCCCTCCACTCTAACCCCTCCATCCCTCCACTCTAACCCCTCCATCCCTCCACTCTAACCCCTCCATCCCTCCACTCTAACCCCTCCACCCCTCCACTCTAACCCCTCCACTCTAACCCCTCCACCCCTCCACTCTAACCCCTCCATCCCTCCACTCTACCCCCTCCAACCCTCCACTCTACCCCCTCCACTCTAACCCCTCCATCCCTCCACTCTAACCCCTCCATCCCTCCACTCTAACCCCTCCATCCCTCCACTCTAACCCCTCCAACCCTCCACTCTAACCCCTCCAACCCTCCACTCTAACCCCTCCAACCCTCCACTCTAACCCCTCCAACCCTCCACTCTAACCCCTCCATCCCTCCACCCTAACCCCTCCATCCCTCCACCCTAACCCCTCCATCCCTCCACTCTAACCCCTCCATCCCTCCACTCTAACCCCTCCAAGTGATAATGACACACAGTACACTAGTGTCCATCTGAGGGAGTTCCCAGTCATACTTCATCAGCAAGACCAGCCACCCAGAGGGCGCTGCTGGGTACACTGTGTGATGTCTGTGGCCCCAGGCCGAGTCTGCACTCAACATGACGGAGAGGTGAACGGGCCATGGATGGGTCAAGCTATTCATCAATACTGCAGTCTCTTTACTGTTAACAGGCTCTGTCTATTGGACAAGGCCCAGTCAAAATACAACACAAGGCCATCAGCTGTGTCTACCTGATGAAGCCAAAGGACAACACAAGAGTAACTGAAAGAAAAGGAATAACAGTTCTAGAATGAAAACTTAATGCAGAGGTGGTTTGAGAAAAAAACCCTCATAACATACTCAATATACTTTCAAATGACTAAAACCAAATGGAAACTGGGTAGAAATGATAATCAACCTATATTCATACAGTTTCTCCACTATCCAGCTCTCTAACAATCACTAGACAGTCAGGGAGCGTCGAAAATTCAAAAAACGATAGAGTACTATTTTTAGCTCATTTTTACGGCAAGGAAATATAACACATTTTCACTGCGGCCTTCCGTTAAAGACTCCAGGGGCAAAATGAGTTTGACACCGCGGATCTAATGCCCGTAAGACAAGTGGTGGATATCTTTCTATCCATATCATTCAATCAATTATGGAGCCTTTGGAATATAATTCATTCAAATATAAACTAAAACGGATATTCTCAGGAGTGACGGACGAATCCTTCCTTCCCAAATCCATGTTGGTGCTGATGAACTAACCGCTTTACAGTGACACCGGTCTGAGTCACCACTGATTCTAGAACAGCGGGGGGGTCAAAGGTCAAATCCTACCATATTCTATAAGCCTGTATCTACAAAGCTGGATATACTATTGTCTTGGAGGACGAGAAAAAGACCACCCCACCTTCGAGCCACCCAGAGCAATTAATAACGAGGCAGCCTCTCATTGGGCGCCTGAAGACAGACGAGCGGCACAATAGAGTTTTAATTAACAGCCCTGTCTCCATGGAGAATCCATGACCCTTTTATGTCCAGATTCTCCGGGACACACAGTGCATACGGTCTGGAGGGGGATGGTGGCCATCTTGAAATGCAAACATATTTGTCATGGAGAAGGGCCAAATTCAATTATGCCAGTTTAATGTGGTTGTGGAGTGGCTTTGGTAGAAGCTCAAGGACTTAATATGATTAGTACACTTAGTCATGGTCACAAACATAACATGTAGATATAAACATGAAAAAACACACGTGTTACTGAATAAAACGGAAGTCACTCATACAAACTAACAGGCATACAAAGAGACATATCACGACGTGTAATAAAATCACAGAATGTTGGATGAAAGCAGGATGGGTTACAAGTAACCAACGATATTGGGATAATATGTTCTCCAGTCTTGTCTCTGAGGCCTCACCTCAAACTTCTGTCTGAGCTCCTCGTTCCCGTCATCCTCCTCTGAGATGGGCACGTTGTAGAACTCGCCCTCCTCTTGGTTCAACATCTTGTACCTGAGAGAGAGAAAAAGAGAGAGAGAAAAAGAGAGAGAGAAAAAGAGAGAGAGAAAAAGAGAGAGAAAAAGAGAGCATTCATTTTTCAATTATGATTGTTTACAAAAACAACATTACAGATGTGAATCCAAGCACATGGACTTTCTGAGACCCAGCTTGCTATTTATAGTCCAGTAGATAAGCGTTAAAAGTAACAGAATGTTTCTAAGATCCAGCATAAAAACATCCCAACAGCCTGTAAAACTGAAAAACCCCCAGAAAGAGATGTTCTACCCGGAGACAAAAAGCTAGGTATGGAGCGGCCACTAGTTTACGTCTCTGCATTCCTCCCTCCCTCCCTGCATCACTTCAACCCTCTATCCCTCTCTACCTCCTGATTCATACCCACTTGGCCCAGACACATAGTTCATTACAAAGCAATAGTCCCTTTGGCTCCAGTCCATTGGGTCACAATTATCCTGGTGTTGGCGGTGCTCATGAAACGCGTCACTATTTATGACCCACAGACATTAGATGGCACCTCAAAGGGCACTGAGCTGTGGCGATAAAGTTCACTGTTGCTGTTGTGATTAATGATCGGTTTGCACCAGACTGAGACATAAGGGACTACAGCGCCAAGAGGCTCTGTGATGATGACCAACAATGACATGAAATGCAGGTAAGTTGAGAAGAAGGCACTTCCATCCGAAAGATAAATCAAGATTATCACTGCACTTTTCAAATAGAAATCGCTCTAAAAAAATATCAGATTACAGCTGTGATTGCGTCAAACGGGAAACCAGGATAAATTAAATGAATGTTCATTAAGATCCCTTCTTCACTATTAACTTAACGACAGCTACTCTCCTGGCAGTCTACAAAAACACAGCACCAAATGTTTTGACACAAATGCAATGCTCTCTGTAATTACTGGGACAGTGAAGCAGTGTTTCGTCTTTTGGCTCTATACTACAAAAGTCTGGATTTGAAATTAAAACAATGATTATGAAGTTAAAGTGCAGACTGTCAGCTTTAATTTGAGGGTATTGTCATCGATATCGAATGAACCGTTTAGAAATTACAGCACTTTTTGTACACAGTGCATCCGTTTTAGGGGAGAAAAAGTATTGGGACAAATTCTGAATGAATCGTCAATAATGATGAGTGAGAAAGTTACACAAATATTATACCCCCAAGACATGCTAACCTCTCATCATTACAATAACAGGGGAGGTTAGCATCTTTTGGGGGTATGGTATTTGTGAGTCTATCAATTTCTCAGTCATCATTATTCACGATACATTTAGGATTATCTGTCATCGTGGTAGTATCCACATTCATGTAGAAGTGGTTAGATACATGTTATATTCTTATTTACAATAAAAGTGACCCGAAATGACACAATACAATACTTAGAAATTAATGTCTATTGGGCACAAAATCATCTGAAACATAACCAAAACAAACAGCAAATGCATCCAACACATTTGTAGAGTCACAAGCTTGATGTAGTCATTGCGTGCTATGAATATGGGAACATATACTTAACTTTTTTACTACTTTAATACACATACAGTTGAAGTCGGAAGTTTACATATACCTTAGCCAAGTACATTTTAACTCAGTTTTCACAATTCCTGACATTTAATCCTAGTCAAAATGCCCTGTCTTCACGGTTAGTTATTAAGATCACTACTTTATTTTAAGAATGTGAAATGTCAGAATAATAGTAGAGAATGATTTATTTCAGCTTTTATTTCTTTCATCACAATCCCAGTGGGTCAGAAGTTTACATACACTCAATTAGTATTTGGTAGCATTACCTTTAAATTGTTTAACCTGGGTCAAACGTTTCAGGTAGCCTTCCACAACCATCCCACAATAAGTTGGGTGAATTTTGGTCCATTCCTCCTGACAGAGTTGGTGTAACTGAGTTAGGTTTGTAGGCCTCCTTGCTCGCACACGCTTTTTCAGTCCTGCCCACAAATTTTCTATAGAATTGAGGTCAGGGCTTTGTGATGGCCACTCCAATACCTTGACTTTGTTGTCCTTAAGCCATTTTTCCACAACTTTGGAAGTATGCTTGGGGTCATTGTCCATTTGGAAGATCCATTTGCGACCAAGCTTTAACTTCCTGACTGATTTCTTGAGATATTGCTTCTATATATCCACATAATTTCCCTCCCTCATGATGCCATCTATTTTGTGAAGTGCACCAGTCCCTCCTGCAGCAAAGCACCCTCACAACATGATGCTGCCACCCCTGTGCTTCACGGTTGGGATGGTGTTCTTCGGCTTGCAAGCCTCCCCCTTTTTCCTCCAAACATAACAATGGTCATTGTGGCCAAACAGACCAGAGGACATTCTAGGACATCTAATGTTATACTTACCAGCCACACACAGGAGATTTGATCAGCTCTGACACGCCGAAGGACAGGGAGCCCATGAAGTCGTTCCTGGTAGTCCGGTCCCAGTCCCACACCTCCACAGACAGCCTGCGGTCCTTATCTGTAGCCTTCAGCTTGCTGGAATAACACACAGACATATGTACAGTGTTAATGATAATGACTACATTACCCATAATACACAAACATGAAAGGGGCCTAACATTGTGCCCAGGGGTACACCTCAACTCACAATGTAAAAGACTCATTCCAGGTGGGGTTGAGGTTGGCGAGGATGGTCTTGGTCTTCTTCTTCGTCTCATTCTTGGGGTCTGGAATGAGCTTGAGCTTGACGTAAGGGTCAGACGAGCCGTTGGGGTCCATGGGGATCAGATTTCGACCTTCGCCCACTGATGGAGAAACAACACAGAGGGAAAAGGTTGATTTTGAACTAATACATTGTACAGTGGTACAGGTGACATCATTGCTTGTACAGTGGTTTACTTTGAGAGGAGTTAGTGTGTTCTTTAAAGTTGCCTTGTAACAGCATGATGGATTTAATAATGGGCATGGAAATTCAACAATCAGGGGACATTTTATAAAAATAACCCATATGTAGACAGCATAGTAACCAGCTAGAGATGGTTCTACAGTATGGATATTGTTGTTACTATTTCAGTAGTACCAGCCTCCCCGTCTCCCACCTTGTGGTCCTGTGTTTAGCCATGTTCAGTAAACTGCCCACAGAAACCAGGGACATTAGCACCCCATTAGCACTCTGGCTCCCAGAGCCATGGAACACAGCCAACCACTTTACATTATGCAGGGAGTCGCCACAGAGACCGACCCACTGAACGCCTGCCTGGCCAGGCAAGCCCTTAAGCCCAGGAGACCCGGAGACAGCTTCTCATGTGGTCCTGTCAATCAAATGCTGGCCCTGACATAAGGGCTTGTTGATAATAATGCTAGATTGACCTTTGAACCAGAACGAGAACAGATAAGCTACTAGAGTAAAACAGCATAATGGATGCCATTTTGTCACGCTGTGTTGATAGGGTATAGTAGAGTAATAGACTAGTCTTTATTATCCCAGAGGGACAAACCATTTTGCAGCACATAGTAAAAACACAATGAACACATGACAAATACACACAAGAACTATATACAGTTGAAGTCGGAGGATTACATACACCTTAGCGAAATACATTTAAACTCAGTTTTCACAATTCCTGACATTTAATCCTAGTCAAAATACCCTGTCTTCCCGGTCATTTAGGATCACCACTTTATTTTAAGAATGTGAAATGTCAGAATAATAGTAGAGAGAATGATTTATTTCAGCTTTTATTTCTTTCATCACATTCCCAGTGGGTCAGAAGTTTACATACACTCAATTAGTATTTGGTAGCATTGCCTTTAAAATTGTTTAACTTGGGTCAAACGGTTCGGGTCGCCTTCCACAAGCTTCCCACAAAAAGTTGGTTGAATTTTGGTCCATTCCTCCTGACAGAGCTGGGGTAGCTGAGTCAGGTTTGTCGGCCTCCTTGCTCGCACACTCTTTTTCAGTTCTGCCCACAAATTTTCTATAGAATTGAGGTCAGGGCCTTGTGATGGACACGCCAATACCTTGACTTTGTTGTCCTTAAGCCATTTTGCCACAACTTTGGAAGTATGCTTGGGGTCATTGTCGATTTGGAAGTTCCATTTGCAACCAAGCTTTAACTTCTGACTGATGTCTTGAGATGTTGCTTCAATATATCCACATCATTTCCCTCCCTCATGATGCTATCTATTTTGTGAAGTGCACCAGTCCCTCCTGCAGCAAAGCACCCCCACAACATAATGCTGCCACCACTGTGCTTCACGGCTGGGATGGTGTTGTTCGGCTTGCAAGCCTCCCCCTTTTTCCTCCAAACATAACGATGGTCATTATGGCCAAACAGTTCAATTTTTGTTTCATCAGACCAGAGGACATTTCTCCAAAAAGTACAAACTTTTCCCCATGTGCAGTTGCAAACCGTAGTCTGGCTTTTTTATGGCGGTTTTGGAGCAGTGGATTCTTCCTTGCTGAGCGGCCTTTCACGTTATGTCGATATAGGACTTGTTTAACTGTGGATATAGATAGTTTTGTACCTGTTTCCTCCAGCATCTTCACAATATCCTTTGCTGTTGTTCTGGGATTAATTTGCACTTTTCGCACCAAAGTACATTCATCTCTAGGAGACAGAACACGTCTCCTTCCTGAGTGGTATGACGGCTGCGTGGTCCCATGGTGTATATACTTGCGTACTGTTGTTTGTACAGATGAGCGTGGTACCTTCAGGCGTTTGGAAATTGCTCCCAAGGATGAACCAGACTTGTGGAGGTCTACAAGTTTTTTTCTGAGGTCTTGGCTGATTTCTTTTGATTTTCCCATGATGTCAAGCAAAGAGGCACTGAGTTTGAAGGTAGCCCTTGAAATACATCCACAGGTACACCTCAATTTGACTCAAATGATGTCAATTAGCCTATCAGAAGCTTCTAAAGCCATGACATAATTTTCTGGAATTTTCCAAGCTGTTTAAAGGCACAGTCAACTTAGTGTATGTAAACTCCTGACCCACTGGAATTGTGAAACAGTGAATTATAAGTGAAATAATCTGTCTGTAAACAATTGTTAGTAAAATGTATTGTGTCATGCACAAAGTAGATGTCCTAACCGACTTGCCAACACTATAGTTTGTTAACAAGAAATGTGTGGAGTGGTTGAAAAACAAGTTTTAATGACTCCAACCTAAGTGTATGTAAACTTCCGACTTCAACTGTATACAGCATTATACAGCATTACAGCATTCCTGCTGTACACAGGAAGTAGAGCCTCTAAACCAGGCATGAATAGAGTCAGTCCATACCTAACAGTACAGTACTACAGCTTATTGAGAAAGCTGACAGCAGCTGGCATGAAGGATAGTTTTGATCCGTTAGTTTTACACTTAGAGAGCATGTATCTGCGCTTTGAGGGAAGCAACAGAATTTCAGCAAACAGGGGATGCTGGGAGTCCCAACTAATAAATATTAAAAGAAACTGTAAGCTATAGCAATTATATTAAGCTATAGTAGTTATATTAGCTAAATGCATTTTAAACTATAAGTAATTATATTTCCCTCACAACACCAAACTTATTGAAAATTAAACCATAACCTACGAGCCATTTATAGTTCTATATACATAACAAAGGGACTACATTTTTGCCTGGGATTGTCATATGAGAGTGAATTAAGTTACGAGACAATTCGATAAGCCTTGTGCAAATAAGCTTTTAACTTGCTTCTGTCTGTTCCTCCCGCTTGCACCTGTGCTAGGGGATTCATCTCGTTTGGATAGCGGGTGATGGAGTATGTTGTCAGAGGTGAGAGGGCTGGAGGGGGAGAACACTTCCTTGGGAGAGACAGGGGCTCCGTCCCAAATGTCTCCCTATGCTTTACATCGTGCACTACTTTAGACCAGAGCCATATAGGGAATAGGGGTGCCATTTGGGACTCAGAGCAGAAGATATTCTTCCTGGGGGTCCAAACAGGGTTCAAACAAGTACATCAGAGCAGCAGCCTACACCATAAATAAAACAATACATCATACCAGACATTATTACATCCCTGGCAGGACAATGCATATCTGAGGAGACGGATAACCACAAGCAGACAAACATATTAGCAACCAGGCTAACTCGGACCTAACCTGCTAACGGAACTAGGCTGGAAAGGGGGAATAATGTGTTGAAGCTAGGATGAGTCTCAAAATGGCTCTCAAATGGCACCCTATTCCCTACATAGTGCACTACTTTTGACCAGAGCCCTTATAGTCCATGGTCAAAAGCAGTGCACTATATAGGGAATAGGATCCCATTAGAGATGGCCATAGAGACACTCTAGCCTACACTTGGCTAGGCAAGGGTCCTGTTCCTCTAAAGCATGCGCCGTGTCATTTTAGCATAACTCTTTGTCATGCAATACTGACAGTAGGTAACGTTTCTAGTCCTGGGAATGAACTCATTCACCTACAAACCTATGAGAAGCGCAGTTTTGTAAATACCAGTTAATTATTGCGTCCCTGTACACACATACTGTATGAACATACAATGTACAGATATATTCAATAGGCGTATGTTTATACTATAGTTCAATTGGTATAAATACAATACACAACATCTCCGTTTAGGTCCAAGGTAAAATACTCAAATGTACAGGTGACCAATGACCATACCTTTTGCTACACACTATTTCTTAACGGACGCGACTTTAACTGTCACAATACAAAAGGTTAGGTTTTGAATATTTAAAACTGTTCCAAATAAAGGTGTAGGCAAAGCGCTGGTAGCCAAGTGACCTTTGAATAATGGCCTGAAGTTTTGAAAGCGTCGAGACAGCGGCATGATATTACCCGGCTGGACTCTGGTGTGTGGACTAAGTGAGTTTGTGTGAGCGTGCTCGTGTGTCGAAACAACTCCAGCAAAAAGTGATTCAACTGCTTGTGTATAACCCCCTTGTCATGCGTGCCCAGACAATAATATTGTTAACTCAAATTTGAACAAACCCTCCGTGTTCTCTTTATAAATGAAACTCCATTTCCAGTAGCAGCCAGTAGGAGGAACCCCAGACCCTCTAACAGAACGTCTGTCTGTCTGCGCTGAGTGCATCTGACTCTGCTATCATAACAGTTGTACAACATGCTACCTACCACCTGACGAGCTTCACACAATAGATGTAGACGTATTTGATGGAATTACAGTTGTTCTTGTATAATCTAGAATTGTAGCGTACACTACCGGTCAAAAGTTTAAGAACACCTGCTCATTCAAGGGTTTTTCTATATTTTTGACTATTTTCTACATTGTAGAATAATAGTGAAGACATCAAAACTATGAAATAACACATATGGAATCATGTAGTAACCAAAAAAAGTGATATACAAATCAAAATATTTTTTTGCATTTGAGATTCTTCAAATTGACACCCTTTGCCTTGATGACAGCTTTGCACACACTTGGCATTCTCTCAACCAGCTTCACCAGGAATGCTTTTCCAACAGTCTTGAAGGAGTTCCCACATATGCTGAGCACTTGTTGGCTGCTTTTCCTTCACTCTGCGGTCCGACTCATCCCAAACCATCTCAACTTGGTTGAGGTCGGGGGATTGTGGAGGCCAGGTCATCTGATGCAGCACTCCATCACTCTCCTTCTTGGTAAAATAACCCTTACACAGCCTGGGGGTGTGTTGGGTCATTGTCCTGTTGAAAAACAAATGATATTCCCACTAAGCCCAAACCAGATGGGATGGTGTATCTCTGCAGAATGCTGTGGAAGTGTGGTTAAGTGTGCCTTGAATTCTAAATAAATCACAGACCGTGTCACCAGCAAAGCACCCTGACACCATCACACCTCCTCCTCCATGCTTCACGGTGGGAACCACACATGCAGACATCATCCGTTCACCCACACCCCGTCTCACAAAGACATGGCGGTTGGAACCAAAGATCTCCAATTTGGACTCCAGACCAAAGGACAAATTCCATCGGTCTAAAGTCCATTGCTCGTGTTTCTTGGCCCAAGCTAGTCTTCTTATTGGTGTCCTTAACTAGTGGTTTCTTTGCAGCAATTCGACCATGAAGGCCTGATTCACACTGTCTCCTCTGAACAGTTGATGTTGAGATGTGTCTGAACTTGAACTCTGTGAAGCATTTATTTGGGCTGCAATTTCTGAGGCTGGTAACTCTAATGAACTTATCCTCTGCAGCAGAGGTAACTCATTCCTGTGGCGGTCCTCATGAGAGCCAGTTTCATCACAGCATTTGATGGTTTTTGCAACTCCACTTAACGAAACGTTCAAAGTTCTTGACATTTTCCATATTGACTGACCTTCATGTCTTAAAGTAATGATGGACTGTCATTTCTCTTTTCTTATTTGAGCTGTTCTTGCCATTATATGGACTTGATCATTTACCAAATAGGACTATCTTCTGTATACCCACCCTACCTTGTCACAACACAACTGATTGGCTCAAACGCATTAAGGCACACCTGTTAATTGAAATGCATTCCAGGTGACTACCTCATGAAGCTGGTTGAGATAATGCCGAGTGTGTGCAAAGCTGTCAAAGGCAAAAGGTGGCTATATAATTTTGTCTTCACTATTATTAAACAATGTAGAAAATAGCAAAAAAGCTTTGAATGAGTAGGTGTTCTAAAACTTTTGACCGGCAGTGTATATGCATATAAAGCCTTATTTTAGTGGACTGACACATTGGTTGCGCATCACACGTCTCCAACAAATCTATCTCCTACAAGTCTACAAGAGTATCTCCTACAAGTGTGTGTGTGTGTGTGTGTGTGTGTGTGTGTGTGTGTGTGTGTGTGTGTGTGTGTGTGTGTGTGTGTGTCAGTCAGTGACTGAGTCCTCATTGACACACTGGGACATGAAAGGGGGAGAAGCCTCAACGCCACCGTTACCTTGGATACGAGAGTCTCGAGGACAGTCTCCTTATAAAAAGCGCCATGGATTCAAAAGAACAGGCACTTGTTACGTGATTAATGCGGACCTCGTCTGAGTGGGTGCAGTACATTGAGCGACAGACGGAGATAACAGAAGAACCGAGTCGGTTAGAGCTGTACTTCTCCTTCTCTTTTCAGACCCTTTTTCTCTTTCAGTACATTGGATTGTACTTTGTACCAAATCATATCATATTTTGCACACACATATTGAGCAGATGTTATCGCGGGTGTAGCGAAACGCTTGTGTTCCTAGCTCCAACAGTGCAGCAGTATCTAACAATAGACGACAAAACGCACAAATCCACAAGTAAAAATTGAGAAATATATCTAAATGTTTCTAAAACCTCTCATCCTTGCAGGAGTTTTCCGGACTATTCTGCAGTTGTCCATACGGCACGTATCTTTGTCTATTGGCCCTAAACCCAATGGGACACAGACAGAATGTGAAGTCAAACGTAAAGAGCTCAGGGAGCGAGGCACCAATGTCCGAACGACTGGGCTGGATAACGGGGGATCATTCGAGCTTTAGCACACAAAGTTGTTGTCCTGAAACCACAGGAAGAGGGGCGGGTATGTTAGCCGGTCACCAAGTTAACAGGGGTGGGGGTCAAAGGGAGGGAGGGAAAAGGGCGTGAGTGTGTGTGAGAGGGGCGAGAGAGAGAGAGAGAGAGAGATGGTTGTGGGTGCATACACTCAGACACAAAAACGGACTCCCGTACTTATTCAAAACGAAGGTTAAATAAATAACCGCCTGTTTGCGTACGCGTCTGTGTAAGTGTACGCTTGTGTGTGTGTGAGTGTACATGTATGTGAGTGAGTGTGTATGGTTATGAGTGTATGAACTAGGATGTGATTCTATCCCTGTGTGTCTCTTCAGCACAGTGTGACAGGTGTGGAACAGGGAGTGTCATGTGGCGACAGCAATCCCTGCCTGGGGTAGAGTCGTGCGGCTCAACGGCGAAGAGAGAGAGAGAGACTGGGAAAGTGGTGCTCAGTAGAGAGCCGGGCAGCCGGGCCAGCCACGGAATACCAATGACATGGCTGCCTGTTGGATGTCTCTGCCAGGAGAGAACCAGCACAGCCACAAAGTTCAGCTGCTCTCTCTGTCTGGGAGCCCCGCTGAGGAGTCCGGGTGTCTGCGTGTATGCATATATATTATATATGTTTATATTATATATATATATTGTCTGGTGTCTTCGACTAAAAAGCACCTTCAATAGAGATTGTCCACTGAGCCTGCCTTTCAGTCCAGGACTAGGCTTTGTCTGTGTCCGGGAAACCGCCCCCATGAAGTTTCTGGTTACCCAGAGAGTTGACCCAACCTTGCAGTTCAACTCTGAAGGGCTTTTAAATCCACATAGAGGGTCTCACTACACAAAGCATTCTCTCTTTTGAGGCTGAACTTCCCACCCTCAAGTCTTACATGTTAGTTTACCGATGGAGGAGGAGGCCTATCTATGAATCTAGGAAGCCCTCGCCATACCTACTCCTCCCACGAGTTCCCCGACTTGTCCTTTCCCGCAAGTCCCTTCTCATTGCAGTCCCCTCCATACCCCTTCCCATGAAAGTCCCTTAGGCATGGTCCCCATGGCATCGTACAGAGAGCCACAGAGAGTGAAGGTTGTGATTCTAGGAGTGAAGGCTGACTGTGGGACTAGGGTGTGGGCTTAGCCACAATAACTCGTCTGTGGCAGTTGGCTGCTTGCCCTCTTCTGGGTTTCTGTTGACTTTTTAATACACGCCCACTGTGTCTACTGTACACATTCTATATATTGGATAGCAGGTCTGTTTTATGACAGTGGAGTCAGTGGGAGCAGTGGTGTCGGGGTGGACGGCCGTGGTGCTGTGGTCAGTATAGGAACTCTTCTGGTATAGGATGGGACTGTTTGCGTTACACACTGCCCCCTGTCTTTGGAGGTGCGATATAGTAGGTCAGATGGGTAATAAAGGTGCAATATGAGGTTCAGTGACCTAATTTGTGTCAGTAACCACAACGGTCACAGCCATCACCGCCGTCAACATCGTCACCACCATCATCTAGAGAATTCCTCATTTGCCTGTAGTGTTTTCTACGGACAAACCCCATGATTTAATCATCACAGTAAGGCAATCAGGATTCTATTTTATTCCTACGCCTGGTTATTACAGCTGATGACTCACAGACCCTGCCCGCTACGGTGCCCTGCTAGGGTCATTACCAACAACAGTGGAGTATTTAGTGGAGATGGAAAACATTAGCATAAGGAAAAAACTGCTGGCCTCATGGAGGGAAATACTGTGCCAGTTTATACTGGCACTAAGTACATAGCAGACTATGTGGGAGTGGGAGGGGTAATGGAATGCAGGCAATGGTTGCATCCCAAAATGGCACCCTATTCCCTACATAGTGCACTACTTTTGACCAGAGGCCCTGGTCAAAAGTAGTGCACTATGTAGGGAATAAGGTGCCATTTGGGAAGCAGACCCTGTTTCAGTTTCTCTTTGTGAACTAGAAAAGACAGCATTATGGATCCTGAGAGCAAGTGCTGTATAATACAGAGCAAATCTGATTGATTGTAATGTGATTGACAGCTCAGAAAAGGCCGTCGGGCCAAGCTGGACGGAATTTCTTCAGCTTTCGTGACAGAAAAGACAGACGGCTATTGAATGCAGATGATGGTTTTCTGTCTCCAGGTGGAAGCAAAGCCTTGGATATGGCATTGAGAGCCACGGGTGGTAGACCCAACATTCACCTTTGTGCAGTTCTATAACATCTGACAAAATGTGCTATTCACTAGACAGAGGTAGAGCTAATACTCCCTAACTGGCAACACATGTCAATCTCCCTGCCACTTGTCTAGTATTACCTCAGAGAAACTACCGAACGATGTCTGCCATGTAACATATTCTGACGCCATGTCAATCACGCTGTCTAGAGTCTGACAGTGTACTCGTGGCTTCTATATCATGGTATGAATCAGAGATCCAAAGACCAGAGAGACAAAACACAGGAAAGCTGCCATTGTAAATACAAATAATGAGGTCACGAAAAGACAATTAGAACAAGAGGAGAATGTATAATGGCCCAGTTCCATTATAATTTGAGGGACTGAAAGCGAGAAAGAACAGTGGGATGAGGCATAACGACATCCAAAAGAGAGAGATGGATGGAAAGGAGTGCAAAAAAGAGACAAAAAGCAAGATGGAGAGGGATGGAGAGAGTGGGAAAGACAAAAAAAGCAGGAGATTGAAACATGTTTAAGCAAAAAGAGGGAAGCAGAGACCGAAAGAGCCTGGGGATGAGGGGATTGTTCTAGATGAGGTTTTGCAGAGCCGAGCCGTGAGTCAGAGCAATTACACCTTTCATCCTCACACACACACACACACACACACACACACACACACACACACACACACACACACACACACACACACACACACACACACACACACACACACACACACACACACACACACACACACACACACACACACAGATGACTAACAGGCCACAGTTACACACCAATCAAATCAAACCAAATGTTATTTGTCACATGCTTGGTAAACCACAGGTGTAGGCTAGCAGAGAGAGAAAAAAGAGAAATAGTTGAAAAAAAATGAAAACAATTTAAAATAATAAATTGGAAAAATAATAGACAAGGAATAAATAAATAAATACACAATGAGTAACGATACTTGGCTATATACACGGGGTACCAGTACAGAGCACAAAACCAAATATGCACACAGACATCTGTCTGGTCTGTCTGTATTCATGTTTTTATGGGTTTGTTTGTCTGAGTGCGTGTTTATGAGTATTTGTCAGTCTCTGTGTGCATCACTCTGAGCCAACCAAACCTCCTTCCCCTCTCCTCAAACCTACCATGCCCAGAGTTACAAAACAGCAACAGAAAGACTGTCACCCTGTCTTACATAACACCGGACTCAATGAATAAAGGCTGAGGCTCGAGACAAAACAACTGAACAACACAGAGAGAGAGAGAGAATGGACTCTGTGTTTGAGGGAAGAACTGAAGGAGGAAGGCATATACCCCGAGGTTTGTCCTCAACCAGAACAAAACAGAGCTGGTTCTGTCCAGTTAGCTCCCTACGGCACCATCCTGTCATAGCGATTTCACCCGTTTGGCAAAAACACCACACCCCACTCTGTGTTCAGTACTTTGCCTTTCCTGTAAGCATTTCACCCGCTCTGTTCTCTCCAACTCCCCCGTTCGATACCTTACTCTCTCGCTCTCTTCATCTCCCTCACTCATCCTTCTCTATTTGCTCCCTCTCTTTCTATCATTCTCTGTTTCGGTCTCATTCTCTGTTGTTTCGGTCTCTCTCAGTCTCTCGGTCTCTCTTTCTTCAGGCATCATGGAGAAGTCAAGTGGAGCCACCCTTCTTCCTGTGCCGGAGTCGCAGTCACTACCTGTCCTCTATTGAGACATTCTGGTGACGAGTGACGTCACTGACGCTATTGGGGGCCTCCCTGAGGCAGGAAGGAGAGGTGTCATAGGCCAGCTGTCCTCCTGGCCCTTACCAATACTGGAGTGTGTGTGCACATGCGTGCGTGTGTATGTACTGTATGTGTGTGTTTGAGAATAAAAGTATGATTATAGAACCTCGAAGAGGCAGGGTGGAGTGTGTGTGTCACAGTGTGTGTGTCACAGGATGAGTGAGAGTGAGAGTGAGAGTGAGAGTGTGTGTGTGTGTGTGTGTGTGTGTGTGTGTATAAAGATATGGTTATCTTGAAGAGGCAGGGTAGAGTGCATGTTCTGTAGTTGCCTGGGTTATGGCTCTGGGTTTGTTTTCTTTTGTCGGTTTAAAAAAGGTAAACCACTAAGTTCCTCAGCTCAATACACGGAGCACTTAGAGCTGGTGAGATCTGACAAGGAGGAGGAGGACGAGAGGACCACCCTATCTAAGGGGAGAATATGCTAATTTCCACTCGAATTGGAGTTTCACTTAGTCATGCATTGATGTCAACGGGAGACTAAGTGAGAAGTCAGAATTCGCCCGTGAATATGAATCTCAGCGCTAGGAATCTCGTTGAGGTGACAAGCCAAGCGTAAACGTTCTCCTTATCGGATCTTATTACTGCTGCGTTTGGGCTTCTAAGACAAGGTACAGGATTTCTTCATAGAAGCCAGCTTCACAGCATGGCAATTCAGGGTGTGATCAACCAAATGAAACCAAATTGTACAGCTCCAAGATGTGGGAAGGCAGGGCTGAGTCTAGGCTCGTTTAGTCTGTTCTAAGTGTATGATATACACACAGATAGAGACAGACGACACGCAGACAGACAGACGCGCACACGCATTACTTGTCATTATGTTGCCTTTCCGAATAGCATGCTCTCTCATCCCACAAACATGTCACTCCAAGCAGACCACATAAGTCATATAGTCCCAGCATACTATCACACATTTCTCTCCGTAAATAGCCACAAAACTCAAATCCATTTCATCAGAATGGTCATACACTGAACAAAAAATATAAACGCAACATGCAACAATTTCAACGATTTTACTGAGTTCAGTTCATAGAAGAAAATCAACCAATTAGGCCCTAATCTATGTATTTCACATGACTGGGAATACAGATATGCATCTGTTGGTCACAGAAACCTAAATAAAAGGTAGGAGCGTGGATCAGAAAACCAGTCAGTATCTGGTGTGACCACCATTTGCCTCATGCAGCGCGACACATCTCCTTCACATAGAGTTGATCAAGGTGTTGATTGTGGCCTGTGGAATGTTGTCCCACTCTTCAATGGCTGTGCAAAGTTGCTGATATTGGCGAGAACTGGAACATGCTGTCATATGTCAATCCAGAGCATCCCAAACATGCTGAATGGGTGACATGTCTGGTGAGTATGCAGGCCATGGAAGAACTGGGACATTTACAGCTTCCAGGAATTTTGTACAGATCCTTGCGACATTATCATGCTGAAACATGAGATGGCAGCGGATGAATGGCACGACAATTGGCCTCAGGATCTCATCACGGTATCTCTGTGCATTCAAATTGCCATCGATAAAATGCAATTGTGTTCGTTGTCCGCCGCTTATGCCTGCCCATACCATAACCCCACCATGAGGCACTTTATTCACAATCACCATCGTCTCTCGCACCTGCGCCTCATGACACTCACCTGGACTCCATCACCTCCTTGATTATCTTCCCTATATCTGTCATTCCCCTTTGTTCTTTCCTCAGGTGTTATTGGCTCTGTTTTCATGTCGGTGCGTTGTTTGTGCTTCGTGTTCATTGTTTCTTTCATTTATTAAAACACTCACTCCCTGAACCTGCTTCCCGACTCTCATCGCACTCGTTACAGCATAACACCTCACCTAAGGGAAGCATCAGGAAGTGTTTTTTATTTCATTTTTTTGTGTCAGAGTAATGACGTCGGGTCCGGGAACTGCCACAGCCGGATCGCCTCGCCTGGCTCACCTGCCACAGCCGGATCGCCTCGCCTGGCTCACCTGCCACAGCCGGATCGCCTCGCCTGGCTCACCTGCCACAGCCGGATCGCCTCGCCTGGCTCACCTGCCACAGCCGGATCGCCTCGCCTGGCTCACCTGCCACAGCCGGATCGCCTCGCCTGGCTCACCTGCCACAGCCGGATCGCCTGGCTCACCTGCCACAGCCGGATCGCCTGGCTCACCTGCCTCAACCAATCTGTCAGGTTTCCGCGGCCCAGCTGACTCGACATGTTCTCGCACATCAGCAAGGGTGACCAGTCAGCTCCTGATCCCCGGGTTCGTCCCCTTTGACAAGGTCCTGCTGCTGGAGCTGCGCGTCGGGGAAGGGGTACTGTCACGTATACTCCCTCTCCGGCCTCTAGGTCATCAGGCTGCTGATTATCCTGCACACCTGTCACCATCGTCTCGCGCACCTGCGCCTCATGACACTCACCTGGACTCCATAACCTTGTTGATTATTTTCCCTATATCTGTCACTCCCCTTGGTTCTTTCCTCAGATGTTATTGACTTGGTTTTCTTGTCGGTTTGTTGTTTCTGTTACGTGTTCATTGTTCCTTTTATTTATTAAAACACTCACACCCTGAACTTGCTTCCCTCTCTTTGCGCACTCGTTACAACATCAGAAAACCGCTGCCACACGACGCCATCTGGCCGGTACAGTTGAAACCGGGATTCACCCGTGAAGAGCAGACTTCATCAGCACGCCAGTGGCCATTGAAGGTGAGCATTTTCCGACTGAAGTCGGTTACGACGCCAAACTGCAGTCAGGTCAAGACCCTGGTGAGGATGGCAAGCATGCAGATGAGCTTCCCTGAGACAGTTTGTGTAGAAATTCTTCAGTTGTGCAAAACCACAGTTTCATCAGCTGTCTGGGTGGCTGGTCTCAGACGATCCGGCAGGTGAAGAAGAAGCTGGATGTGGAGGTCCTGAGTCGGCGTGGTTACACGTGGTCTGCAGTTGTGAGGCTGCAGTTGGATGTACTGCCAAATTCTCTATGACATCGGAGGCAGCTTATGGTAGAAAAATGTACATTTAATTCTCTGGCACTGCAGTCATCCTACCAATTGCACGCTGGAGACATCTGTGGCATTGTGTTGTGACAAAACTGCACATTTTAGAATGGCCTTTTATTGTCCCCAGTACAAGGTGCACCTGTGTAATGATCCTGCCGTTTAATCAGCTTCTTGATATGCCACACCTGTCAGGTGGATGGAATATTTTGGCAAGGGAGAAATGCTCACTAACAGGGATGTAAACAAATTTGTGCACAGAATTTGATCGAAAGAAGATTTTTGTGTGTGTGGAACATTTCTGGGATCTTTTATTTCAGCTCATGAAACATGGGACCAACACTTTACATGTTGAGTTTATATTTTGTTCAGTAAAGTTTGCACTGCTCGCATTACTTTGACATCCCATCAGCAGTAAGTATATAATATATTATTATTATAAAGTTGTGTGGAAGCTGTCAGAGTGACTTGAACGCTACTCAAACTAGCGATTGGCAATGATAGAACTGATGTTCTGTGTCTGACTGACAGGCTCATTTAGAAAAGGTGAAGCAACAAAAGCTGTGGTGTAATGTGATGGATATCATGCTAGCCTAGGGAATGCTAAGGGAATCCAGTTGTATGTTAGGCATTGTGCTGCCAAACAGCCGAGCCGGTGCTTTACAGGGAACCAATAAGCAGGGCAATTCAAACACGCTGGCGAAGCTGTCTTTGTCTGCCTGGGAAAATGCATTACATTCCTATCATATGAATGAGGCAGGTAACTTTTAGACCAGATAGCTGCATCTGTACCTCAATAATTTACATCTGTACCTCAATAATTTACATGAGTTATGTAAGTAAATGCGTGATAGAAATGTCATAATTTGCGAACGTTACCTTTTAACGTTAGAAATGTAATAATTTGCTATCACACATAACTCATGTAAATTATTTGTTTTGGAGCATTTTTAGAACAATCATAACACTGCCAAAGAATGATAACATTAGCTGTTATGAAATGACTCCCCAGGTGTTACTAACACCTAGCCAACATAAACCTCTTCAAATCAAGATACTACTTTCCCCAGCGAGGTCCAGCTTCATCACAGCTTTCCTGGCTCCATCATAGCCCACTATAACACATTTCAGTATAAGGAGAGCGCTCCACATCCTGTTTGGCTGCCAGTGCATTTAGCATTCTGTCCACTTTAGACGGGCCCCAATCGGCATTCCTATCTGTCTGTCTGTTAATGGGAAGAGCAGTTAGCGAGCTAGCACTAACTGTTTGTGAGAAGAGCAGTTAGCGATTTAGCTACGGGAATATTTGCGTGTGTGTTTGTTTGAGTGTGTGTGCGCCTCATAGCCACAGCACAGCCGAGCCCAGTGGAAGGGGGACTGTCTGCCAGTAGGAATATCAGCAGGCCGCTGCTCTGTACTGAAGCTCAATAGAGTTAAGGAGAAGCAGAATGTTCCAAGGAGAAGCCAGCCAAAAGCCCCTTTGAAGCAGAACTGACTGAGTGAAAGTGACACTTAGATTAAGGAAGTGACACTTAGTTGAAGGCTGCTTGGGAAGGCTACCGCCAGCCAAGGGATAGGGGATACATTGAGACACAAGTAGTCAAATTGGAATAGACGTGGGTCTGTATTTGTTAGCAACATGGCTTGGCACTCTTTGCTCTCTTCTTCTTCCGACAGTGTCATATGATGGGTGCCCACACAGAGTACTAGATTGTTCTTGGGCTGCACTGCCCAGTGGTATCTCCTTAACGTTTTGTAGGCCCGGTGACAATACTTTGAGAACGCATCCTTCCTCCTTTGGTCCCTTTGCTATCACTGATTTGACCGTGTTGGTGTTATGCTATATAGTGGAACCCTTACTCTCACCTATCCAAAATAGATTAGATTCATGACTGCATGAAGGGGTGGAGGAAATAACAATGCCTTTCAACATTAGAACAGGGCTTTACAGTACATGGGTCCTCCTATCTCCACTTCCTAGTGCTATTTTCTCTCTGTAACTCTACTGGATTATGAAAGTTAGGTCCACTTCCCTTCCTTTTCCTGATTCCTTCCTCCTCCCCTACATTTGAGTCACACATCATTTCACACTAGCAATTACGCCGACGGAGGGAAGCCACCCTCGAATTATACACACACACACGTCTGGTCTGAGCGCTTGGCAGCCAGCCGGGCGTATGATTGGGCCATGAAAAGTGACCTCACATATCGGAGGGAAACGACTTGATCTGCACTAAGTTGAACAGCAATTTTCATATGTGACAAAACATTTGGGGAAACATAATAGGGTTATAATATGGTTCTAGAGTGAACCCTCAATAATATAAAGTGCTATTTGACAAGTACATGACTTGGCATTATCAGTTCAACGGAAAAGCAAACTTACTGTTAACCGTGTGTGTTTTACCCTTTGGAGTGAACTAAGCCAAAGACCACATCCCTACTTGATTGAATATTTCCGGGGTTGCTTCCATCTCGTGGGCGATAATGTGATAAGTGTGTGTTGAGGGAATGTGATTTGATTTAGGGACCCAAGCTTAACCAGTTAATGGACTGACTGTGTACCTGTTATCAATTTCCTACAGCTCTGTGTGTGATGTGGGGGCATCCATATTATTATTTGGGGAGGGAATTCCACATGTATTGTATGTAATTACACAAGCAGGAAATTAAATTGTAGTCATTGTACTGAATCTGAATGTGTACCAACACTGAAATGACACTGTTGGACTCCACTACTAAATACATGTATGTGATTATTATGTAACTACTGCTGCATTAGCTAGAATTAGCATAAAAAGAGGGAACTGTTTCCTACAACATCACATGTCGAAGAAACACAAAAAATACAGCACAATGTTATTCAGTAGTATCAATAGTTTGGCCTTGAAGTAAGATGCGGTACCACTTTATGCAGTAGCACTAAGCATATTGCCTTATTGGACAGCACCAAAGGTGGTCCATTCTATGCCTGACTGAAATCATCCGATACAGAACCAACAGTTAAACACACACACACACGCAAAAAAACACACACACACACACACACAGAAAGACATGCGAAACGAGTCGTGACTCACTAAATACATGTAAAAGAGTGACCCCTGTTTCTGACTAAGCCCACACAGATATACCCCTGGGCAGGGACTTCACTAGAGATTCATGGATAGGGGGGCTATGCCTCTTAGGGGGGTCTGGCATAGTCCCTCCTGTCCGTTTACCGTTAGCTAGCAGTCTCAAGCCACCGAAGTATATAAAGTTACAAGTAGGCCTAACGGTGCATGTACACTAGATAATGGTAAACTGCCGTGTGCCGCCAATTGTGACTCGCTTGTGGGCGTGCTCGATTGTGCGTCAATTATTCAGCAGAGCAAGTTTGTATGAAGGTCTGGCTATTAAATGGGTACATAGTTCAATAGTAATATGCTCTAAAACACTCTGGTGACAAACTTTGCTGCCCTGTTTCCAATCATCCACATGGCTGGGAGAACCTATTCAAGTAAGTAAATACATTTCGTAAATGTAAAAAATAAATGTATTATTAGCTAACTAGCTACAGTGCAGGCTAACTCAAATGTGCTGCTAAATGAGCTAGCTAACTATCTAGCCAACTTCACATACTATATAGATAGCTAAGTGAATTAAATATCACCAGCTACTTAACTTCATATTAGCTAGCTATCTTGATATATTTATCACTGTAAAATATAAACTCCAAATGCATTTGTAGGTAGCTAGCTAACAGCCATGGAGGAGGGTGAAAGGACAGCAGCCCCAACTGTCAAAGTGGGCTATTCTGGATAGGGCAGGTACTTTTGTGTAGTTCCTGTCCCTAGAAGTGAGGACGGAGATAATAGTAGCATAATATTCAGTGCGGTGTAATTTGACTATAATGAAGTCTGTTTCTTGTGAGGTTTTCTGTCCTCCGATAAAGAGAGCTATGAAAGCCTGTCTACATATGAAGAGGTCCCAATGAAGAGCAGTGGTTCTCAGTCCTGGTCCTGGGGACTCAAAGGGGTGCACATTTTTGCTTTTTCATTAGCACTGAATAGCTGATTCAAATGAACAACTTATCAAGCTTCAAGTGGTATTTATGTATTCATGATCCTGTTATTGTCACATGCTATACATGCACATACAGTGGGGCAAAAAAGTATTTAGTCAGCCACCAATTGTGCAAGTTCTCCCACTTAAAAAGATGAGAGAGGCCTGTAATTTTCATCATAGGTACACTTCTACTATGACAGACAAAATGAGAAAAAAAAATCCAGAAAATCACATTGCAGGATTTTTTATGAATTTATTTGGTGGAAAATAAGTATTTGGTCAATAACAAAGTGGGTGAACTTTTTAAGTGGGAGAACTTTAGTCAGGCACAATTGGTGGCTGACTAAATACGTTTTTGCCCCACTGTATGTGTGTCCATGCATCTATCAATCCAATGTTATCATGATTTGTTATCATGGATATTATACTTTAGTAATCCACAATGACCTGGTGATGTAGAAGTCTAATAATTACTTTGTCTTCTATATTCCTACAGATACCTTGTAACTGGAGATTCCTTCAAAACAATTGCCTACAGTTAACGTAGTAGGGCACTGCAAGGTTGGGTGACCAGGGCTATCTGGGACTGCCTCCTGGAGGAATTCAGGTGTGTGAAGGCTACCTGTGTCCTAAATAACTTCATGAGGATAGACACGAGGACCAGGAGGGGAAGTATTCTTTCATTTACTTAGCTATATCAACTGCAGTTATTCAATTCCCAGTTTCTCCATCTTTGGTTTCTACTTCTCAGGTGAGGGTGCTGTTTAGGTAAGGGTGTGATGTCTGTACAAAAACAAAACAGGCTATTTTAAATCACCGATATTGATTTTTTTTGGAACAATTAGACACCCTATAACCCACACCTACACATCAATCTGATTGATGGATTGTGTTGTGCAGTAAGCAGGCTCAGGTGTATAACTGTGGTTCCTTCCACCTTCAAAGAATAGGCAAGAGGGCCAACCATGGAGAATAGTAAGACACTTAATTATTTCTATAACTACGCTATATTGTTTGTCCTCGAGTGTCTGTTCATGTTTTCCAGCATAAAGCACTCTGCAGCCACTTAGTGTGATGTGGGCGCCAGGTGAGACCACACAGACCTGTGCTTTCAGGACTTTCACCATCTCTGGACCCACACAGACCTGTGCTTTCAGGACTTCAACCATCTCTGGACCCACACAGACCTGTGCTTTCAGGACTTGAACCATCTCTGGACCCACACAGACCTGTGCTTTCAGGACTTGAACCATCTCTGGACCCACACAGACCTGTGCTTTCAGGACTTGAACCATCTCTGGACCCACACAGACCTGTGCTTTCAGGACTTGAACTATCTCTGGACCCACACAGACCTGTGTTTTCAGGACTTTAACCATCTCTGGACCCACACAGACCTGTGCTTTCAGGACTTGAACCATCTCTGGACCCACACAGACCTGTGCTTTCAGGACTTGAACCATCTCTGGACCCACACAGACCTGCGCTTTCGGGACTTTAACCATCTCTGGACCCACACAGACCTGTGCTTTCAGGACTTGAACCATCTCTGGACCCACACAGACCTGTGCTTTCAGGACTTTAACCATCTCTGGACCCACACAGACCTGCGCTTTCGGGACTTTAACCATCTCTGGACCCACACAGACCTGTGCTTTCAGGACTTTAACCATCTCTGGACCCACACAGACCTGCGCTTTCAGGACTTTAACCATCTCTGGACCCACACAGACCTGCGCTTTCGGCGGGGCTGGTCCCGGCCCAACAGCACGATCAAGACCACCTTCCTCAACGTTGGTTTCATTGTTGAAAGAGCCTACTCTGCTATCTTGACTATTTATTATTGCATTTCACTCAAACTGCATTTGAGGGACATTATATTATAGGCTGTCACAATTAATTTGTGGATGTCATCGAATAAATAATATACTTGGCAAATAAATGAATAAAAAAATGTTAAGAAATTCTACAGTCAAACTGTTTTTATTATGTTATCCCACATTTTTCTACTGGATATGTGTGCAAAACTCAACATTCAACATTCACATTTCGCTACTTTCTGTCAAGTCTACAAGTCTACAATTTGATGCATACGTTCGATAAAACCAACGTGTGCGCCACACAAAACACACTGCAACTGCCTCTGCAACGCAATGCTGCAAGGCAAACGCAGCGTTCCATTGGAAATGAATGTACTTCTGGTGTACCAAAACACAAGGACACAGTCGGTGTGTTCGAAGTGTAACAGTCACTAGTGCATGCAGCAGCCTCCCCCAGGTCCTAGTAAGAGGTTTAAGATGTGATGGAACGGTTCGCGAAAAAAAAAAAGAAATCACAGAGAAAATATATTGACCGATATATTGATTTATTTAGTGGGGGCTAATGAATATTTTAGGGGGGCTTTAGGCCTAGCGACGTCCCTGCCCCAGGTATGTTCATAAAGTAAAAAAAATGGACAGGGTTTGTCGTGACTGTACATAGGCAGTGCCCAAAAGTAGTGTACTATATAGGGAATAGGGTGCTATTTGGAAAGCACACACAGTATTGATCTGTATACCAAAGGGAATTGACCCGTGTCTCTGTAGGCTGCAGACTGGAGGCTTTTATTAAGTGATGGTTGCCTCACCACATGCTGTCTCCTGGCTGCTGTCACTCAAAAACAGACAGCGGGGATATTTGGTATGACAACCAGTTCACTTCATCTATTGAACAGTGAACGGGTGTTTTTACAAATGGAATGGTTTTCAAAGCCTGGGCCTATTGATGCGATTGACAATTGTGTAGATAGAAATCGATGTAGGCTCAGGTTAGAGGGAGCACACATGCACATGGGCGCACACACCCACAAGAACGAACACACACACACACACAGATTGCCAGGAATCAGTGGTGCTGACTGCCCGGTGGGAGCGATCCATGCTGTGAATGGATTTGTGGCCAGAAGTGGTTTCTTTCTTATCAATCAATATGGGGCTGTAACAGGCAACTGACAGCTAAAGTGGTTGGGGACTGATGGTTGGGACTGATTGTGAAAAGGTAAGAGGAAGCTCTGTCAGCCATTACGCATCATAACCCCACTGGGAAAGGAGGAAACGGATGCATTTGAAATGGCACCCTACTCCCTTCATAGTGCACTGATTTTGATCAGATCCCTGTGGGCTTTGGTCAAAAGTAGTGCCCTATACAAGGAATAAGGTGCCATTTGGGACAAACAGTGAGAAATAGATTTGTCTGAGAGATGGTCCGATCCGGAGGCCTACCTGTGACCTGCAGCTTGTCCTCTGTGACCTCACACTTCAGGTAGAGGCGTCCCCTCCTCTCGGTGTGGTCCGTCCCACACATGCTGGGCACGTTCATCACACACTGATTGTGCACGTTCATGTCGCAGGCTGAAGGGATGCAGACACACAGAAAGACAGACAGAAAAAGAGAGACAGCATTAAAAGAGGTACCCAGGAGAGACGGAGAGGCCGAAGAAAGGTAAACAAACTAAAAAGGTTGGTTTAAGCAAAAACTGATGTGCTTTATTTATGAAGTCAAAAGGCCAGGTGTTGCTAGGGAGTCATTGATATCTGATTTCATCCTGAAAAACTGTGCTGTTCACATGTGAAAACATGGATACTGTATCTCAAACACCCCGTGTTGTTTTTGTCGCACTGCTTTGCTTTATCTTGGCCAGGTCGCAGTTGTAAATGAGACCTCTCAACTGGCCTACCTGGTGAAATAAAGGTGAAATGAATAAATAGAAAATCAGCATCTACAAACATAGCCTCTGGTCTACAATATGGCAACACGCAATTAAAAACACATGATGATAATCTAATTTGCAGTAGGATTAGAACAGCCAGCGTGTGCCAATCTCATTTTGCAACCATAACCTAATCCCTATTTATATATAGCCCCGAGTCATAATTAGTATTACACGCCAGCTCTGGTGAAGAGATATGATGTACTATTTACCATTGAATTAAAGTCATTTGTGCTTTGTCACATATGAAAATCATAAGACTGAGGGAATTGAACTAATAAAGGCCCGCAGCAGCTTTGATAATGTATATTTAAAGATCTCTGGAATCATGTGAATCGTGTGTGGGTTTCAGAGGGGAAACTGCTGGAAGGAATGGACAGGAACTGGAAATGCAGTTTTAAATAATGGAAATCATCATTCGGGCAATATGACAGAATTGTCATTTAACTTTATTGTGCAGTATGAGCGATGTCAATAAAGTTGTGTTTGAATGTACTTTGAGCACATCTAAAGCCTTGTTTCCATTGGAACTTTGAAATCAACCCGTGTTGGGCCTTGGTGGGCGAGCTCAAATCGTGTTTCCACTGCCTCCAGAATTTAGAAATGATCTCATGTTGCTTGGTAGCCAATGTGACTCTGCAGCTAGCTTCGCTAATGTTGCTAGCTAGCTACCGATGTTGTAGAAAGTCCTTTTGCTACAACCAGCTAGATAACTAGCCAGCTAGCAAGATGAAGAAAGAATTGAATTAACCCTCACCACACTGTAACTAACGTTACCCCATACTCCTGCCAGTGCTAGCCAGACTCAGAGCCATGTATTCATAAGGAACAAAAATATAAATGCAACACATTTTTTTACTGAGTTACAGTTCATATAAGAAAGTTAGTCAATTCTAATACATTCATTAGACATTAATCTATGGATTTCACATGACTGGGAATACCGATATGCATATGTTGGTCACAGATACTTAAAAAAGAATATGCCTCACAATGGCCTCAGGATCTTGTCACGGTATCCCTGTGCATTCAAATTACCATCGGTAAAATACAATTGTGTTCGGTGCCTGCCCATACCATAACCCCACCGCCACCATGGGGTACTTTGTTCACAACGTTGACATCAGCAAACTGCTCGACCACCCAACGCCATACACATGGTCTGCAGCTGAGGCCGGTTGGAAGTACTGCCAAATTCTCTAAAACGAGGTTGGAGGCGGCTTATGGTAAAGAACTTAACATTCAATTCTCTGGTAACAGCTCTGGCGGAACATTCCTGCAATCAACATGCCAATTGCACACATCCTCAAAACTTGAGACATCTGTGGCATTGTGTTGTGTGACAAAACTGCACATTTCAGAGCTGCCTTTTATTGTTCCCAGTACAAGGTGCACCTGTGTAATGATCATGCTGTTTAATCAGCTTCTTGATATGCCACACCTGTCAGGTGGATGGAATATCTTGGCAAAGGAGAAATGCTCACTAACTGGGATGAAATTTGAGCCCAACATTTTAGAGAAATAAGCTTTTTGTGCATTTGGAACATTTCTGGGATCTTTTTATTTCAGCTCATGAAACATGGGACCAACACTTTACATGTTGAGTTTACATTTTTGTTCAGTAAAGTTTGCACTGCTCGCATTACTTTGACACCCCATCAGCAGTAAGTATATAATATATTATTATTATTATAAAGTTGTGTGGAAGCTGTCAGAGTGACTTGAAGGCTCCTCAAAGTGGCGATTGGCAATGATAGAACTGATGTTCTGTGTCTGACTGACAGGCTCATTTAGAAAAGGTGAAGCAACAAAAGAGCTGTGGTGTAATGTGATGGATATCATGCTAGCCTAGGGAATGCTAAGGGAATCCAGTCGTATGTTAGGCATTGTGCTGCCAAACAGCCAAGCTGGTGCTTTACAGGGAACCAATAAGCAGGGCAATTCAAACACGCTGGCGAAGCTGTCTTTGTCTGCCTGGGAAAATGCATTACATTCCTATCATAGGAATGAGGCAGGTAACTTTTAGACCAGATAGCTGCATCTGTACCTCAATAATTTACATCTGTACCTCAATAATTTACATGAGTTACGTAAGTAAATGTGTGATAGAAATGTCATAATTTGCTAATGTTAAAAGGTTTGTTTTGGAGCATTTTTGCATAATGACAATCATAACACTGCCAAAGAATGATAACATTAGCTGTTATGAAATGACTCCCCAGGTGTTACTAACACCTAGCCAACATAAACCTCTTCAAATCAAGATACTACTTTCCCCAGCGAGGTCCAGCTTCATCACAGCTTTCCTGGCTCCATCATAGCCCACTATAACACATTTCAGTATAAGGAGAGCGCTCCACATCCTGTTTGGCTGCCAGTGCATTTAGCATTCTGTCCACTTTAGACGGGCCCCAATCGGCATTCCTATCTGTCTGTCTGTTAATGGGAAGAGCAGTTAGCGAGCTAGCACTAACTGTTTGTGAGAAGATTTCAGCTCATTTATTTCAGCTCATGAAATATGGGACCAACACTCTACATTTTTGTTCAGTGTAGCTTGCTAGCTAGCTAACCAAGCAAACCAGACGACATCAGTGGGTGTATCAACAGCGACGCGTGTAACATCAGCCTTCCGTTATTGGTTAGATTGGCCATAGCCAGGTGCACCGCGTGTCAGCTTGATGTTAAGGTTGTGTATAGTGATCCCCAGGCTAAGCGGTCAGAGAGGTACATTACTCACTGTCACACTTCATCCCCTGGTGGATGAGACCATACAGGAGAGAGCCACAGTGGTCGCAGAAGGTGGGGCTGCCATAGGTGTGGATCTTAAACTTGTGCTTGGTTCTGGGGTCCTGCAAAGACAAAGAGACATGGTGAGGGGTTAGTTAAGTATAATCATGTACAATACGCAGTATGATCAGAGGTACTGCAACAGAAAGAAAGGTACCCAAAACATGAATGTAGAGTTGGAATTATTTTATTTTATTAACTCCAGTCTGTACAGTTCAAGTTCCTTTTTCCACAGATACAGTAATGATGGAAAAGCTATACAACTGAACCAGACATGGCAGGATCTGAAAAAAGGTATGAGAGTAATAATTGGAGTCGATACATGAGATAACATGAGATGAGTCAGCGCTAGTCATTTAGTTTGAATGAAAAACTTCAAACACTTGTACGGTCTATACAAAGCATGTTCTTCAGCACTGGCTTGACAAGAGTTTGCAAAGCTGTAATCAAGGCAAAGGGTGGCTACTTTGGATAATCTCAATATAAAATATATTTTGATTTGTTTAACACTTTTTGGGTTACTACATGAGCCCATATGTGTTATTTCATAGTGTTGATGTCTTCACTATTATTCTACAATGTAGAAAATAGTAAAAATACAGAAAAACCCTCGAATGAGTCGGTGTGTCCAAACTTTTGACTGGTGCTGTATATCATTAGAAAAGGATGTCACAGTACCCTGAGTGCTCAGAGTAGAAGTTGGCCTTAGACACAGATCTAGGATCAGCTTGCACTCTTCAAACTGGAACTTCAACAATTGGGGGAAAAACAAACACTGATCTTAGAGCAGTGTATAGAAGCAACTTCATCCTACTACATTACTATACCAAAGGAGAAAATACCCAATCCTTAGTGAATGGTTGGTTACTACTGTCATTGGTATAACATGACACCATGAGTCATAATGGGATATGAAGAACTCAGAGCTCAAATGAGTAGTGTCATTTTAATGACCTTCTATATTTTATACTTGCAGGCCATGGTTGACTGAGACACACCGAGAGCGTTGGGCATCTTTTCCTTGTTTCCTCTACAATGACCCATGTGTGTATCAAAACAGTAGACTTCTGACACCATATTATATTCTGACATGATTATCTCGCCCTGCTCATCACTGGATCATCAAGGGCAGCTCTGAGGTCAGTATGCAGCCCTCCAGCAGCCATCTGCAACACCTGGATAGTCGTGCTGTGAAACTGATCCCAGACCAGGGCATTACTGAGGCCAAAGAGCACTGTATGCCAATGTAATATACCTCTAAGATTTGTCCAAGATCAAATAGGAGAGTGTTGCCCTTATGGAGCATGGTGAAAAAAGATAAAAGGTCTAAGCAAGTGTAGGAGATCAAAAGAAGGAGAGAAAATGTGTCCCTTTATCCATCACCCCTACAAACAGTATTGCAGCCTATCATAGTTCAGTATGGTAGAGCATGGTAGACTCCCTGGAGCAGTAGTACTACATGTAGAGTGTGAACAGCTTCACTATGGTGTCTGGTTTTGTATTATAAATCTCAAAAAGTGACCATATATTTACATAGCGGGGTTAACAGCCCCTATTTAGAATCGGGGCATCGGTAGAGCTTTACGAGACGCAACACCTCATCAGATCCTTGTTCGTACTGGAGTTTGGATAGTCAAATCACGGCAATTATCATAAAGGACTCACTTTTATATCCACGGAGAACAGGAAGTTCGAGATAACACAGTTTTAGTCTTACACAGACCGGGTCGGAACAGAGTATGCCGAGCTTCGCTGGAAATGAAATCTATTGGCAGCCCATTGTAAAAATGAAATAACTGAAATAAATAAAAGAGTTGAAAAGATATCGTAAAGTCAATTACGATGTTCAAAGGAGACACGTTGATAATAACGGCATTAGAGATCATGAGATAGTGACATAGTAAAGAAGAAGATTTGAGATGGGGCTCTGCATGTAGAAGATCTACTTCATGCCTACAGTTAGTGCAGTGGCGGTCATGAAACTGTGTCAGCCGGTTACTGTCACGCAAACCAATGCCGGGCCCACGGTAATTGACCGTTAATGAACATAAACACATTTAGTATCTCCAGGCCTCCACGCGTACAAGCCACTTATGCACACATTTGGAACATCTACATTTAAAATAGTTAAATAAATCAATTGAATATACACCATCACAATAAATCCATTATTTATTTTATTCAGGTCTAAAGAAACATTATGATATGAAGAACAGGTATTTCAGGAGAACAGAACATGAGTTGACCTACTGTATGTTACCTGGCTATGCACCATGCCATAGGCTGTAGGCTTGATCGTTTAGCTGACAAGATTTGCTAATAAGTCCCATGGCATTATTTTATATTATATGATTTTAATAGTCAGAAGAATATAATTCAACTTAGCTGAATAAAATAGAAAGGATATTTTTCCCATTCCGGAACGAGCGCACATATGAAGTGTGATGAGCATAACATTGATCATTTGGAAAAAGGTCCTATGTGCTAGATTTAGAGTTATTTGGCAACTTTAGTTGTGAATGATACAAACCTTAGAATGTCTTAGAAATCAAAGCATATATGGGCAGTGCCCCCGTGACAACAATTTTGGACCCCCTTGTGGCCCCCCTAAATGTGGAGTATGAAATAATTACAACATAATAATAATAATAACATAACTAATTTTTGCTATAGTTCTTTTTTTACATCCATTATTATACAGTGGCAACGATGATGATAATGAACATGGTCTTTTGCCTGCTAATGCCTGCAATGCAGTGAAGAAAACGGTAGGACAACAATAACGTCTAATGTAACTGGCCCCTCTAACAGTTCAACTGGCCCCAGCTTGCCCCCCCAGTTGAAATGGTCTAGAACCGCCACTGTATATGGGCTCCATGGTGCAACTATAGGCTGTTGATGATTTGAGAAAGTCGCAAAAAAAGCTTGCACTCTGTTCCGTGCCTCAGGCAGCACACGCTGTACTCTCATCAAGTGATCGTATTTTCACCCATCAAACTATTCTCAATTTAATCTGGTCTTTACTAATATGTCAAATGAGTTTTGATTTAGAATGGCCCATTATCAAATGGGCAGGAACAGGAGCAGGGGAAAAAAAGACATGGCATCTGTATGCACTCGAATAGCGAATGGAGGCTGAGCGCTTTCCCGCCGGTCCATTTGTCAATAATGATGGGTAGGCTACTTCGGATTTATAGCGGAGCATGTGCTTAATATGAGCAGCTGAGAAATATATATAACAACACATTTCACTCTACGCACCAACCACTGTTTGATGAGCATGCTATCGCTGCCTGACAGGTGACATTGCGCCCAAACTCTGTATGCCATGGGCTCGCCAACCTTCTTCCTGCAGCTACCCAGTGCTTAATTCAGGAAACCAAGTGAAATCGGTCCGGGAACATCGGTAGTAACATAGTTTCGCAACGAAACATATTTCAGCCCCTCTGCACACTCGAGAAATTAATAAAGGAGAGAGAGGAGGAGATGGAAACAAATGGTGGTGAGATATTCTGTATAGCTAAAAGGTAATGTGTCACCCAATTAATTATTAAAATGCCCTATTACAAGGCTATTCAAAATCGCCCTGGACAATCAATGAGCCACAAATATATGTATAAATAAATAAAAATATAAAAAGGCCATGGAGGCGAAGTGAGTACAACACAGCAAGTAAAATAAAAACTAAAAAAACACTGGAATGGTTGGTTTGCAGTGGAAGAAAGTGCAAAGTAGAGACAGAAATAATGGGGTGCAAAGGAGCAAAATAAATTAATAAATAAATACAGTAGGTAAAGAGGTAGTTGTTTGGGCTAAATTGTAGATGGGTTATGTACAGGTGCAGTAATCTATGAGCTGCTCTGACAGCTGGTGCTTAAAGCTAGTGAGGGAGATAGGTGTTTCCAGTTTCAGAGATTTTTGTAGTTCGTTCCAGTCATTGGCAGCAGAGAACTGGAAGGAGAGGCGTCCAAAGGAAGAATTGGTTTTGGGGGTGACTAGAGAGATATACCTGCTGGAGCGCGTGCTACAGGTAGGTGCTGCTATGGTGACCAGCGAGCTGAGATAAGGGGGGACTTTACCTAGCAGGGTCTTGTAGATGACCTGGAACCAGTGGGTTTGGCGACGAGTATGAAGCGAGGGCCAGCCAACGAGAGTGTACAGGTCGCAGTGGTGGGTAGTATATGGGGCTTTGGTGACAAAACGGATGGCACTGTGATAGACTGCATCCAATTTATTGAGTAGGGTTTTGGAGGCTATTTTGTAAATGACATCACCGAAGTCGAGGATTGGTAGGATGGTCAGTTTTACAAGGGTATGTTTGGCAGCATGAGTAAAGGATGCTTTGTTGCGGAATAGGAAGCCAATTCTAGATTTGACTTTGGATTGGAGATGTTTGATGTGGGTCTGGAAGGAGAGTTTACAGTCTAACCAGACACCTAGGTATTTGTAGTGGTCCACATATTCTAAGTCAGAGCCGTCCAAAGTAGTGATGTTGGACAGGCGGGCAGGAGCAGGCAGCGATCGGTTGAAGAGCATGCATTTGGTTTTACTTGTATTTAAGAGCAGTTGGAGGCCACGGAAGGAGAGTTGTATGGCATTGAAGCTCGCCTGGAGGGTTGTTAACACAGTGTCAAAAGAAGGGCCAGAAGTATACAGAATAGTGTCGTCTGCGTAGAGGTGGATCAGAGAATCACCAGCAGCAAGAGCGACATCATTGATGTAAACAGAGAAGAGAGTCGGTCCAAGAATTGAACCCTGTGGCACCCCCATAGAGACTGCCAGAGGCCCGGACAACAGACCCTCCGATTTGACACACTGAACTCGATCAGAGAAGTAGTTGGTGAACCAGGCGAGGCAATCATTAGAGAAGCCAAGGCTGTCGAGTCTGCCAATGAGGATGTGGTGATTGACAGAGTCAAAAGCCTTGGCCAGGTCAATGAATACGGCTGCACAGTATTGTTTCCTATCGATGGCGGTTACGATATCGTTTATGACCTTGAGCGTGGCTGAGGTGCACCCATGACCAGCTCTGAAACCAGATTGCATAGCGGAGAAGGTGTGGTGTGATTCGAAATGGTCGGTAATCTGTTTGTTGACTTGGCTTTCGAAGACCTTAGAAAGGCAGGGTAGGATAGATATAGGTCTGTAGCAGTTAGGGTCAAGGGTGTCCCCCCCTTTGAAGAGGGGGATAACCGCAGCTGCTTTCCAATCTTTGGGGATCTCAGACGACACGAAAGAGAGGTTGAAGAGGCTAGTAATAGGGGTGGCAACAATTTCAGCAGATAGTTTTAGAAAGAAAGGGTCCAGATTATCTAGCCCGGCTGATTTGTAAGGGTCCAGATTTTGCAGCTCATTAAGAACATCAGCTGACTGTATTTGGGAGAAAGAGAAATGGGGAATGCTTGGGCGAGTAGCAGAGGGGAGGGCAGTGCTGTTGTCCGGGGTAGGGGTAGCCAGGTGGAAAGCATGGCCAGCCGTAGAAAAATGCTTATTGAAATTCTCAATTATAGTGGATTTGTCGGTGGTGACAGTGTTTCCTATCTTCAGAGCGGTTGGAAGCTGGGAGGAGGTGTTCTTATTCTCCATGGACTTTACGGTGTCCCAGAACTTTTTTGAATTTGTGTTGCAGGAAGCAAATTTCTGCTTGAAAAAGCTAGCCTTGGCTGTTCTAACTGCCTGTGTATATTGGTTTCTGGCTTCCCTGAAAAGTTGCATATCACGGGGGCTGTTCGATGCTAATGCAGAACGCCATAGGATGTTTTTCTGTTGGTTAAGGGCAGTCAGGTCAGGAGAGAACCAAGGGCTATATCTGTTCCTGGTTCTAAATTTCTTGAATGGGGCATGCTTATTCAAGATGGTGAGGAAGGCATTTTTAAAAAATGACCAGGCATCCTCTACTGACGGGATGAGATCAATATCCTTCCAGGATACCCCGGCCAGGTCGATTAGAAAGGCCTGCTCGCTGAAGTGTTTCAGGGAGCGTTTGACAGTGATGAGTGGAGGTCGTTTGACCGCTGACCCATTACGGATGCAGGCAATGAGGCAGTGATCGCTGAGATCTTGGTTGAAAACAGCAGAGGTGTATTTGGAGGGCAAGTTTGTTAGGATGATATCTATGAGGGTACCCGTGTTTACGGAATTGGGGTGGTACCTGGTAGGTTCATTGATAATTTGTGTGAGATTGAGGGCATCAAGCTTAGATTGTAGGGTGGCTGGGGTGTTGAGCATGTTCAAATTTAGGTCGCCTAGCAGCACGAGCTCTGAAGATAGATGGGGGGCAATCAGTTCACATATAGTGTCCAGAGCACAGCTGGGGGCAGAGGGTGGTCTATAGCAGGCGGCAACGGTGAGAGACTTGTTTTTAGAGAGGTGGATTTTTAAAAGTAGAAGTTCAAATTGTTTGGGAACAGACCTGGATAGTATAACAGAACTCTGCAGGCAGTCTTTGCAGTAGATTGCAACACCGCCCCCTTTGGCCGTTCTATCTTGTCTGAAAATCTTGTAATTGGGGATGAAAATGTCTGAATTTTTGGTGGTCTTTCTAAGCCAGGATTCAGACACGGCTAAGACATCCGGGTTGGCAGAGTGTGCTAAAGCAGTGAACAAAACAAACTTAGGGAGGAGGCTTCTAATGTTAACATGCATGAAGCCAAGGCTATTACGGTTACAGAAGTCATCAAAAGAGAGCGCCTGGGGAATAGGAGTGGAGCCAGGTACTGCAGGGCCTGGATTCACCTCTACATCACCAGAGGAACAGAGGAGGAGTAGGATAAGGGTACGGCTAAAAGCTATGAGAATTGGTCGCCTAGAGCTACTAGAGTAGAGAGTAAAAGGAAGTTTCTGGGGGCGATAAAATAGTTTAAAGGAATAATGTACAGACAAAGGTATGGTAGGATGTGAATACAGTGGAGGTAAACCTAGGTATTGAGTGATGATGAGAGAGATCTTGTCTCTAGAAACATCATTGAAACCAGGTGATGTCATCGCATATGTGGGTGGTGGAACTGAGAGGTTGGATATGGTATAGAGAGCAGGGCTAGAATCTCTACAGTGAAATAAGCCAATAAACACTAACCAGAACAGCAATGGACAAGGCATATTTACATTAAGGAGAGGCATGCTTAATCGAGTGATCAATAAGGGTCCAGTGAGTAGAGGTTGGTTGGGGTCGTGGCGATCCAGACAGCTGGCCAGGTATATGGCTATCGGTAGCAGCATAGGATGGAGGTCTGTTTGTAGATACCTCGTGCGTTTCCGTCGGTAGGTTCCGTGTAGTGGGGTTTTGTTCAGATAGCAGCCGATAAGACAGCTAACGATTAGCGGGCCTCAGATGAGCGTTCAGGTAACGTCGGGACGGAGGTGCCGGTTGGATAAATCCCTCGGGCAGATAACGTCGGCAGTCAGTCGCGGCAGTCAGTCGTGAAGGCCCGGTGGGGTTCCGTATCTGCAGCAGCAACAAAAGAAACGGGTCCGGATGGTGATGGAACTCCTTAGCTGGCTAGCTCCAGCATGATTTGAGTTTGCTCCGGGGTCGACGTAAGCCAATAGTCACACGGTATGCAGCTAGCTAGCTGCGAAATCAAGGTGCAGGTGTCCAGAGCCTGCGGCTGGAATCCGGGGAAACTGAGAGAAAAAGAAAAAAAGTCCCGGAATGCTCCGGTCCGAGTCGCGTTGCACAAAAGTGCCGGTAGATTATCGAGCTAAAGGAATAGCTGATGACCACAAAACGTGGGCAGCTGAAACACCAACGCTAGCCAGCAAACCGGCTAATTTCGGGGCAGCTACAGATTAGCTTCTGGCTAGCTATCGGAGTAGCTTCTGGTTAGCTTTCAGGCTAGCTTCTGAATTAGCCCCTGGCTAGCTTCCACGATGGATTTTCAGATTGAGGTAAGTAATACTTTTTGTAATTGGTGAAGCGGGTTGCAGGAAAGCTTTTGCAGGAAAGCTTTTGTAGTTGAGTTCTTGGATAATAAAATAAATAAAAGATATGCGAAGAAAAGGTGTAAATATATATATATACAGGACACGACACGACAATACGGAAAAAGACGTCTGAACTGCTAAGCCACCTTGGACCTTGATTGATTGATCAAATTGATCAATCACAGTGAGGTGAGTTTTAAAAACAGGATTCTGTTTTGATGATAAGTGTTTGATGTGATTTTCCATTGCATTTGCAGTGATGTCAGAGTGGTTAGAGCCCTGAGTAACAGGCCATTAGGACCCGATGGTCGTTAGCAAGTTGGGTACTGCCAAAGCATGTCCAGTGTGCATAACAGGAGATTACCGTGACTCAATGGTCACGTGGAATTTGACTGTGGTCATGACTGCCGGTGTGGTGGTAATAAAGGTCACCGCAACAGCCCTACCTACAGCATGTTGTAGTAATCCATGGTAGCCCTTACCCTAAAACGGGAATGGTCTCCTCAGTATGTGGTTTGAAAGTGATCTACAGTGCATTCGGAAAGTATTCTGACCCCTTGACCTTTTCCACATTCTGTTATGTTACAGCCTTATTTTAAAATGGATTAAATGTTTTTTTCCCCCCTTATCAATCTTTTTGACAAAGCAAAAATAGGGTTTTACCATAAAGGCCTGATTGGTGGAGTGCTGCAGAGATGGTTGTCTTTCTGGAAGATTCTTCCATCTCCACAGAGGAACTCTGGAGCTCTGCACGAGTGACCATTGGGTTCTTGGTCACCTCCTTGACCAAGGCCCTTCTCGAGATCTGTGCCTCGACACAATCCTGTCTCGGAGCTCTAAGGATAATTTCTTCGACCTCATGGCTTGGTTTTTGCTCTGACATGCACTGTCAACTGTGGGACCTTATATAGACAGGTGTGTGCCTTTCAAAATCATGTCCAATCAATTGAATTTACCACAGGTGGACTCCAATCAAGTTGTCGAAACATCTCAAGGATGATCAATGGAAACAGGATGCACCTGAGCTCAATTTCAAGTCTCAAAGCAAAAGGTCTGAATACTTATTTTAATAAAGTATTTCTGTTTATACATTTCTAAAAACCTGTTTTCACTTTGTCATTATGGGGTATTGTGTATCGGAAAACATGTAATTTAATCACTTTTAGAATAAGGCTGTAACATAACAACATTTGGAAAAAGTCAAGGGGCTGGAATCCAAATGCACTGTATATCACCCTATAAAGGGCGATGTCTAATTTACAGCTTACTTCGCTGTTAAACTATGAAATGCAAGAGTGTAATGCACGCCTATCAACTCTGAAGCCCAATGTTACAACCATAGAATTAGGAATTAGAGTACCAAGTCATTTAACAGGATCTCTACGGTGACAACATTCACGTTTACATGTTGCAGTCAGTTGTGTCAATGACGCAGCCATTTGTTTCAACGCAACAAACTAATCCCATTGGCTTGCCTGTCACATTTATGAACTCAGTTTCTTGCTCGAAGGTCGTTACTTTTTTTTTTCAATAGTGCACTGTTTTACTGTTTTATAGATGAGAAAACATTCCAGCTAGTGCTCGACTGAAAGTCCCCTTGAGGTCATTTCTAAAGTAAATAGGTGGCACAATAACGACCTTGGACAAATATGGGAGATGGTAACTAAAGTGTCATGTCCTATCTTGCGCGTAATCTCCTGAAGAAGCAAAGCCCAAATGTAAATACAGTAGGGAGTTCTCTTTCTGTAGCCTGTGCTGGATAGAGGATGTCAGATGCCACAGGAATAGTGGATCACGGCATTGCAATAGAATAGCAAACGGAGCTCTAGTTGTCATGTGACGTGGTTGGAGGCCTGACGTAAATAGCACGACAGCATCATGGAAGGGAGTGCATTGAAAGTTGCATTTGTGTGTACACGTGTTACTAATTTGATGAAAAACGGCACATTGAAAGTACACATACCTGATCTGATATTCATTAGCGGCACGCATCACACTCCCTACTCATAATCCATACTCAATTGGAGAATAATGCCAACTGTGTGTCACTTACTCACAGCCGAAGCGTCAACTGAATTGAATTGTCAATATGCCATGTCTAGGACTACGCCTCAGTACTCAAACTGCATGGATTCATTCATATTGCCCATGCATTCAACAGTGTGTGAAACAGCAAAGTCATCCTTACGCCTGAAAATTGGAAGGCTGCCAGTTAGTCAAGTGGCATACTACTTTCCCAATGTTTTCTCCATTTCAGCCATAAGCCTCTTTTAGAGAGTCCAATCCAATTTTAAGTGGATTTGCATTGAGAACCCCATCCAGACTACCCCTCTGCAATGAATTCCGTTTGATGTGAACACCTGGCTGTTTATAAAACTGGAGACCGGAGCACTGCTCTCTTTTCCAGGAAAGTGGGGATAAATGTATGCTCCGGCTGAAGGAAGCCTGGGGAAAAGCAGCCAAAAATATCTCCTCAGTTCCTTGAGACACAATCGTACACTGCCTGCCAAAAAGGAACACACTTGATGAAAGAAGAGGGAGAGAAAGGGAACGATGCGATATGTCTTGTTGAGAGGTGATTGAGAGCTAAGCGGGGAAGTACGATGTGATTCACTCTGTAATTTAGCCTTGTGTCACAGTGACACTGAGTCCGGCCTGAGGACTCTTGGACACTCTCCAATAGAGCTGGGCGATATTGAAAAAGATTTCATATCGCGATAAATTGCCTGAATTGATGAGCTAACGATAAATAGAAAGATACGTTTATAACATTAATGTGCACCACAGTTTACTACTATTACTAGCTTGATGGTAGTAGCCATCAATTGTCCTATTAACTTATTTGGGGTAGGGGGCAGTATTTTGACGTCCGGATGAAAAGCGTGCCCAGAGTAAACTACCTGCTACTCAGGCCCAGATGCTAGGATATGCATATTATTAGTAGATTTGGATAGAAAACACTCTGAAGTTTCTAAAACTGTTTGAATGATGTCTGAGTATAACAGAACTCATATGGCAGGCAAAAACCTGAGAAAAAAATCCAACCAGGAAGTGGGAAATCTGAGGTTTTTAGTTTTTCAACTCTTTGCTTATCCAAGATACAGTGGAAATTGGGTCATGTTGCACTTCCTAAGGCTTCCACTAGATGTCAACAGTCTTTAAAACCTCGTTTGATGCTTCTACTGTGAAGTGGGGCCGAATGAGAGTGGATTGAGTAAGGTCTGCCATGAGCTGAACATGCGCTGACCATGCGTGAGAGCGAGCTCTGTTCCATCGCATTTCTGGAGACAAAGGAATTCTCCGGTTGGAACATTATTGAAGATTTATGTTAAAAACATCCTAAAGATTGATTCTATACTTAGTTTGACATGTTTCTACGGACTGTAATATGACTTTTCGTCTGAACTTTTGCCTGGACCTGCCCGCGCGTCGTGAGTTTAGATTGTGTACTGAACGCGCTAACAACAAGGAGGAATTTGGACATAAATGATGGACATTATCGAACAAAACAAACATTTATTGTGGAACTGGGATTCCTGGGAGTGCATTCTGATGAAGATCAAAGGTAAGTGAATATTTATAATGCTATTTCTGACCTCTGTTGACTCCAACATGGCGGATATGTCTTTGGGTTGATTTGTCGTCTGAGCGCTGTACTCAGATTATTGCATGGTTTGCTTTTCCCGTAAAAAAAAATTGAAATCTGACACTGCGGTTGCATTAAGGAGAAGTGGATCTAAAATTCCATGTATAACACTTGTATTTTCATCAACATTTATGATGACTATTTCTGTAAATTGATGTGGCTCTCTGCAAAATCACTGGATGTTTTGGAACTACTGAACATAACGCGCCAAATGTAAACTCAGATTTTTGGATATAAATACTGTATGAACTTTACCGAACAAAACATACATGTATTGTGTCCTATGAGTGTCATCTGATGAAGATCATCAAAGGTTAGTGATTAATTTTATCTATATTTCTGCTTTTTGTGACTCCTCTCTTTGGCTGGAAAAATGGCTGTGTTTTTCTGTGACTTGGCTCTGACCTAACATAATCGTTTGGTTTGCTTTTGTCGTAAAGCCTTTTTTTTTTTTTTTTTTTTTATCGGACACTGTGGCTGGATTTTTACATGTGTAAAATACATGCATGTTTGAGGAATTTAAATTATGGGATTTCTGTTGTTTTGAGTTGGCGCCCTGCAGTTTCACTGGCTGTTGACGAGGTGAGACGCTACCGTCCCACATACCCTAGTGAGGTTAACAATCCCCCATAATAGCTACGTTTCAAACTTCACATTTCTCTAGTACAGGCTACTTATCGCAATGAACGATATCAGCAAAATGCCTGCGATAAGTGATCGGTATGGTCGGTGTCGATCATTATCGGTTTATCGTCTCACCTCTCCAGCTGTCTCACATTACAGTTGGAATTAACTTGGCACCTTGGCACACACACCCCTTCAAAATCGCTTCAATTTCCCACCTTCGTCCCACTCCATCCCCGAGTTGTGTTGGATGCTACATTAAAGCCCTGGAATAAAAGTGTGAGTGAGTGTTTGTATTTTAATTGCATTGTCGTCTCCTGCTCCTCACTCACACACACACACACACACACACACACACACACACACACACACACACACACACACACACACACACACACACACACACACACACACACACACACACACACACACACACACACACACACACACACACACACACACACACACATACACGGCAAACACCCCTTAATTAGCTGTCCCCACTGTGTGTTTGACGAAGCAGACCGGGTCGGTTAAAAAGAGAGGGGGAGGAAGGGAGAGAGAGAGAGAAATAGATACACAGCAAGACAGAGACACAGACAAACGAGAGAGAGAGAGATAGAAAGAGTTGTCGCGCCAGCTGCAGTTACTCATGTCCACCCACACACATCTGATCCTGAAGGATTATCCGCTTGTTTTCCATCTTTTGCCTTGTTCTCTCCTTCCAAGGAATGAATGAGAGGAGGGGAGGAGAGTTCCGCTGCAGAGGACTTGTTCTCTTGTTTTTATCTCTGGTCACGTCAGTTAGCATGGGTAAAGAAAACGCTTGCAGACTGGGTTAGGATTTCACTTCACAGGATGCCTAGAGTAACCTTATAAAGAGAGACGGTGAAATCCTGATTGTGGATATAAATCAGCGAGCTTTTAATATGACTATATATTAGCAAGCTTTTTGTCATTCAGGTGCGTGTTAACAGTCCCCTGTGACAGATATGCAAGGCACTACATAAATGGTCACTGGGGAGACACACGACGTCCCAGCCTTTGGCCGTATTACCTCTAAATTAGTATGTCTGACCAGAGGACAGTGGGGAATGTGGACAGTGGGGCTGTCCCAACTCTGTGGCCTGTCTCTCATTAGGATCTAATTGGGTCTTTCGCCTTGGCCATTCAGGTCAGTACTTGTGCTATGTTAGCTCAGGGTTTCCCAAACTCGGCCCTGGGGCCCGCGCTGGGGGCACGTTTTGGTTTTTGCCCTAGCACTACACAGCTGATCAAGCTTGGATGATTTGAATCAGCTGTGTAGCGCTAGGGCTAAAACCAAAACGTGCACTCAGCGCGGGCCCCAGGACCGAGTTTGGGAAACCCTGCATTAGCGTAGCAGTTAGCGTAGCATTCTGGGGGTATCAGGTTACAGGGTTATAGGAGATGATTGACTGGTTTGTACAGGGAAAACATCATTACAGCTGGATGGAGTAACGTCAGAATGGATCCTTTTCTTGGCTGGGCAAATTGGTTCTTAATTGAGATTGACAGCAGAAACGATCTATGGCTGCAACCGATGGCTACGCTTGAGATGATATAGCACAATGGGAAACACATTCATGAAAAAAAATCATCTTAAAATCTATTTGCATGCCTCTTTTTAGCGAATCGCTGCCCCGTTTTACTCTTGAACATGGTGGTCCTCTCCAAGTTAATGAGAGAGGCGGGACTGGAGCGGAGTGTGTGTGGGACTCATACCAACCAGGCAATTAAGTTGTGTGTGTGTGTGTGGGGAGCACGGAGGTGACAGCATTACATCAGCTAGTAATGGGACACAGTGAGCTGGGATCATCAAATCTGACCTGTTTCCGAATTGGATTTAACCCATTACGCCTACGCTCCTCCTGGGGAATTACTGGGTCTGCAGGCTTCTGGACCAGCCCTAACATTATAAACACACCAGATTCAGCTAATCAACGTTCTGATATACTGTATACAGAAAGTACTCACACCCCTTGACTTTTTCCGCATTTTGTTGTGTTACAAGGTGGGATTCAAATGGATTAAATTGAGATTCTGCGTCACCGGCCTACACAGAATAACCCATAATGTCAATGTGGAATTCTGTTTTTCAGAATTTTAAGTCAATAAGTATTCAATACCTTTGTTATGGCAAGCCTAAATAAGCTCAGGAGTAAACATTTACTAACAAGTCACATAAAGTGCATGAACTCACTCTGTGCGCAATAATATTGTTTAACATTCTTTTTTAATTGACTACCTCATCTCTGTATCCCACACATACAGATAATTGTAAGGTCCCTCAGTCGAGCAGTGAATTTCAAACACAGATTCAACCACACACAAAAAAACAGGGAGGTTTTCCCAATGCCTCGCAAAGAAGGGCACCTATTGGTAGATTGGTTAAAAATATCCCTTTGAGCACGGTAAAGCTATTAATTACACTTTGGATGGTGTATCAACACACCCACACAACAAAGACACAGGCGTCCTTCCTAACTCCGTTCCTGGATAGGAAGAAAACTGGTCAGTGTTTAACGGCTGTGATAGGAGAACAATGTTGTTGGTCCCATCCTCAGTTTAGCTAGTTACTCCACAATGCTAACCCAAATGACAGAGTGAAAAGAAGGAACAGTACAGAAGGAGTGTACAGAATAAACATATTCCAAAGCATGCCCCCTGTTTGCAATAAGGACCTAAAGTAAAAATGCAAAAACAGGGGGTGTGAATACTTATGTAAATTATACATTTTTGTATTTCTTTTGTAATAAATAATAATAATAGATGGGTGAGAGGAAAACATCTATTTCATCCATTTTGTATTCAGGCTGTAACACAACACAATGTGGAATAAGTCACGGGGTGTGAATACATTCTGAAGTTACTGTAGCTACTATGGAACAAATCAAATAGGGGGACCAGGGCAGCTATAAAAGAATGTAAAAATGCCATGGCTTATATAGACAATCAAAGACTACTTAAAGGTAGACTCAGCAATATGACGTAGACGTACAAAGTAAACAGCGGTAGTGTGTCAACAACTAGGAGCGTTGAAGCTAAACTTCACCGCTGTTTCGGTCCCGTTGCTACCACACCGTGACAACGTGAAGCGAACCTGTGCAAATCCGCAGCTGCTGGGTGTGACTGCGTGAGAGCGAAGTCTTGCACCTCGCTCAGCCGCAATATCGACGGTGCTGCTCGTGGCAACGTCATTTCGCGGAGTCTCTGCAGCTTTAACGGTAGAGGGCCAATCCCCAGACAATTGAATATAGGGAAATAATAAGATGCGAAAATGTGAGTAATCGTGAGGATAAAAACTTTGATTGGAAGTTCTTTTAGGGGAAATGAAAGTACACGCAAACACAACCTCCAGATAATAATGGTGACGCATTGATAAAAATGACTTACTCATACTGAATATGCCAAAGACCCAGGAGGCAAACCGATTTAAAATGCAGGCAATCAACAGTGGAAAAACATCTGATGACATCAGAAGGGCTTTTAAGCTCTTATACAAAACAACATAGTTTTGTCTATTTCCTTCTCCACTCTGTTCATCTCTGTGCAGTGAAGACACGTCTGTTGTGCAGTAGCAGACCTACAGTTCTAGTCTACAGCTTTTCCTTCTCCACTCTGTTCATCTCTGTGCAGTGAAGACACGTCTGTTGTGCAGTAGCAGACCTACAGTTCTAGTCTACAGCTTTTCCTTCTCCACTCTGTTCATCTCTGTGCAGTGAAGACACGTCTGTTGTGCAGTAGCAGACCTACAGTTCTAGCCTACAGCTTTTCCTTCTCCACTCTGTTCATCTCTGTGCAGTGAAGACACGTCTGTTGTGCAGTAGCAGACCTACAGTTCTAGCCTACAGCTTTTCCTTCTCCACTCTGTTCATCTCTGTGCAGTGAAGACACGTCTGTTGTGCAGTAGCAGACCTACAGTTCTAGCCTACAGCTTTTCCTTCTCCACTCTGTTTATCTCTGTGCAGGGAAGACACGTCTGTTGTGCAGTAGCAGACCTACAGTTCTAGTCTACAGCTTTTCCTTCTCCACTCTGTTCATCTCTGTGCAGGGAAGACACGTCTGTTGTGCAGTAGCAGACCTACAGTTCTAGTCTACAGCTTTTCCTTCTCCACTCTGTTCATCTCTGTGCAGTGAAGACACGTCTGTTGTGCAGTAGCAGACCTACAGTTCTAGCCTACAGCTTTTCCTTCTCCACTCTGTTCATCTCTGTGCAGTGAAGACACGTCTGTTGTGCAGTAGCAGACCTACAGTTCTAGTCTACAGCTTTTCCTTCTCCACTCTGTTCATCTCTGTGCAGTGAAGACACGTCTGTTGTGCAGTAGCAGACCTACAGTTCTAGTCTACAGCTTTTCCTTCTCCACTCTGTTCATCTCTGTGCAGTGAAGACACGTCTGTTGTGCAGTAGCAGACCTACAGTTCTAGCCTACAGCTTTTCCTTCTCCACTCTGTTCATCTCTGTGCAGTGAAGACACGTCTGTTGTGCAGTAGCAGACCTACAGTTCTAGCCTACAGCTTTTCCTTCTCCACTCTGTTCATCTCTGTGCAGTGAAGACACGTCTGTTGTGCAGTAGCAGACCTACAGTTCTAGCCTACAGCTTTTCCTTCTCCACTCTGTTCATCTCTGTGCAGGGAAGACACGTCTGTTGTGCAGTAGCAGACCTACAGTTCTAGTCTACAGCTTTTCCTTCTCCACTCTGTTCATCTCTGTGCAGTGAAGACACGTCTGTTGTGCAGTAGCAGACCTACAGTTCTAGCCTACAGCTTTTCCTTCTCCACTCTGTTTATCTCTGTGCAGGGAAGACACGTCTGTTGTGCAGTAGCAGACATACAGTTCTAGTCTACAGCTTTTCCTTCTCCACTCTGTTCATCTCTGTGCAGTGAAGACACGTCTGTTGTGCAGTAGCAGACCTACAGTTCTAGTCTACAGCTTTTCCTTCTCCACTCTGTTCATCTCTGTGCAGTGAAGACACGTCTGTTGTGCAGTAGCAGACCTACAGTTCTAGTCTACAGCTTTTCCTTCTCCACTCTGTTCATCTCTGTGCAGTGAAGACACGTCTGTTGTGCAGTAGCAGACCTACAGTTCTAGCCTACAGCTTTTCCTTCTCCACTCTGTTCATCTCTGTGCAGGGAAGACACGTCTGTTGTGCAGTAGCAGACCTACAGTTCTAGCCTACAGCTTTTCCTTCTCCACTCTGTTCATCTCTGTGCAGGGAAGACACGTCTGTTGTGCAGTAGCAGACCTACAGTTCTAGCCTACAGCTTTTCCTTCTCCACTCTGTTCATCTCTGTGCAGGGAAGACACGTCTGTTGTGCAGTAGCAGACCTACAGTTCTAGTCTACAGCTTTTCCTTCTCCACTCTGTTCATCTCTGTGCAGTGAAGACACGTCTGTTGCGCAGTAGCAGACCTACAATTCTAGTCTACAGCTTTTCCTTCTCCACTCTGTTCATCTCTGTGCAGTGAAGACACGTCTGTTGTGCAGTAGCAGACCTACAGTTCTAGCCTACAGCTTTTCCTTCTCCACTCTGTTCATCTCTGTGCAGTGAAGACACGTCTGTTGTGCAGTAGCAGACCTACAGTTCTAGCCTACAGCTTTTCCTTCTCCACTCTGTTTATCTCTGTGCAGGGAAGACACGTCTGTTGTGCAGTAGCAGACCTACAGTTCTAGTCTACAGCTTTTCCTTCTCCACTCTGTTCATCTCTGTGCAGTGAAGACACGTCTGTTGTGCAGTAGCAGACCTACAGTTCTAGTCTACAGCTTTTCCTTCTCCACTCTGTTCATCTCTGTGCAGTGAAGACACGTCTGTTGTGCAGTAGCAGACCTACAGCTTTTCCTTCTCCACTCTGTTCATCTCTGTGCAGTGAAGACACGTCTGTTGTGCAGTAGCAGACCTACAGTTCTGGCCTACAGCTTTTCCTTCTCCACTCTGTTCATCTCTGTGCAGTGAAGACACGTCTGTTGTGCAGTAGCAGACCTACAGTTCTAGTCTACAGCTTTTCCTTCTCCACTCTGTTCATCTCTGTGCAGTGAAGACACGTCTGTTGTGCAGTAGCAGAACTACAGTTCTAGCCTACAGCTTTTCCTTCTCCACTCTGTTCATCTCTGTGCAGTGAAGACACGTCTGTTGTGCAGTAGCAGACCTACAGTTCTAGCCTACAGCTTTTCCTTCTCCACTCTGTTCATCTCTGTGCAGTGAAGACACGTCTGTTGTGCAGTAGCAGACCTACAGTTCTGGCCTACAGCTTTTCCTTCTCCACTCTGTTCATCTCTGTGCAGTGAAGACACGTCTGTTGTGCAGTAGCAGACCTACAGTTCTAGTCTACAGCTTTTCCTTCTCCACTCTGTTCATCTCTGTGCAGTGAAGACACGTCTGTTGTGCAGTAGCAGAACTACAGTTCTAGTCTACAGCTTTTCCTTCTCCACTCTGTTCATCTCTGTGCAGTGAAGACACGTCTGTTGTGCAGTAGCAGAACTACAGTTCTAGTCTACAGCTTTTCCTTCTCCACTCTGTTCATCTCTGTGCAGTGAAGACACGTCTGTTGTGCAGTAGCAGACCTACAGTTCTAGCCTACAGCTTTTCCTTCTCCACTCTGTTCATCTCTGTGCAGTGAAGACACGTCTGTTGTGCAGTAGCAGACCTACAGTTCTAGCCTACAGCTTTTCCTTCTCCACTCTGTTCATCTCTGTGCAGTGAAGACACGTCTGTTGTGCAGTAGCAGACCTACAGTTCTGGCCTACAGCTTTTCCTTCTCCACTCTGTTCATCTCTGTGCAGGGAAGACACGTCTGTTGTGCAGTAGCAGAACTACAGTTCTAGTCTACAGCTTTTCCTTCTCCACTCTGTTCATCTCTGTGCAGGGAAGACACGTCTGTTGTGCAGTAGCAGACCTACAGTTCTAGTCTACAGCTTTTCCTTCTCCACTCTGTTCATCTCTGTGCAGTGAAGACACGTCTGTTGTGCAGTAGCAGACCTACAGTTCTAGCCTACAGCTTTTCCTTCTCCACTCTGTTCATCTCTGTGCAGTGAAGACACGTCTGTTGTGCAGTAGCAGACCTACAATTCTGGCCTACAGCTTTTCCTTCTCCACTCTGTTCATCTCTGTGCAGTGAAGACACGTCTGTTGTGCAGTAGCAGAACTACAGTTCTAGTCTACAGCTACACGGCTTTATTCTTATTTATTAATACAAAAACGTGATTCAAATTTCAATACACTGTTACTTACGAAGCACAAACGTGATTCAAATGTCAATACACTGTTACCTATGAAGCACAAACGTGATTAAAATGTCAATACACTGTTACCTATGAAGCACAAACGTGATTAAAATGTCAATACACTGTTACTTACGAAGCACAAACGTGATTCAAATGTCAATACACTGTTACCTATGAAGCACAAACGTGATTCAAATGTCAATACACTGTTACCTATGAAGCACTCTCCCTCAAAAATATTACCAAAATATTAAATGGCACTGTACTAGGCGTACCAAGCTACTAGTCACTAGGCTGCAGGGGTAAATTGAGCTGTATTTTAAAGGACCACTTGTCAAGGATATAAGCCCATTTATTCTATGAATAGATTAATATCTAACACACCATTCTGGGGAAAGCACTAGCTCTTTTAACAGGTTATTTTTCCATGCAGGAAGCAAGGACAAACCACTGGGAGAAATACAGGAAAAACATCAATATGTTTGATCCTATATGGGATGGCAATCTCCACAACTATATACTGTGTGAGCCATGGCTCTTCCCATACACTCTTAGAAAAGAAGGTGCTATCTGTAACCTAAAAGGGTTCTTGGGCTGTCCCCATAGGAAAACCATGAGAAGGACAATCTTTGGTTCCAGGTAGAACCTTTACCCCAGAGGATTCTACATGGAACCCAAAAGATCTACCTGGAACCAAAAAGGGTTTTTACCTGGAACCAAAACAGGTTCTCCTATGGAAACAGCCAAAGAACCCTTTAAGAACCCTTTTTTCTAAGAGTGTACCGTTACTCTGATTCTCACATCCACCAATGTTTTTAACTCTCTTCTTCGCTCTAGCTTTATTTGCAGCTAGAATGAGGGGCATTATTCTGGGAAATGTGTGTGTGTGTGTAGTTTCTTGTTTGCTGCATTTTATATATATATTTTATCTTTATTTAACTAGGCAAGTCAGGTAAGAACAAATTCTTATTTTCAATGACGGCCTAGGAACAGTGGGTTAACTGCCTTGTTCAGGGGCAGAACGACAGATGCTGCATGAGAAGTAGCGGGAGTCATCATCGGCTTTGATGGACTACCTTAATCAAGTAAGTGTGTGTGTGTGTGTGGCGACTGACGAGAGGGGCTATCTTTGGCATTGAATCGCAGATCAAATAGAGTCGAGGGCATTAGCTGATCAAACGGCTGGCGGGGCCGAGTGGGGAGCTAGATGAAAACAAACGCCGACGCCACCGCCACAGTGTCGGAACCAGTCGCTAATTAGCAGCACTCGTGCACTTCCTCTCTTAGCGCTGCTTAATTAGCGCCGCCATCGCCAACCAGCGCTGGTTAATTACCCATTGCAGCAGGGCATCCCCCCCAAAAAGGAGGGCGGGTGGGGGCTGAGATGATGTTAAGCAAGTCTGCGGGGGTGGGTTGGGGTGAGGAGGTGGTTTGTCTGGGACGTTTCATTAGTGATACATTCAACATGTCTGAATGAGGAAGTTCATGACTTGAGGAGCTTACTAGAATGTTCATGTCAACTTAAAAGACTGAAAATGGTCTCTACACGGTCACACAACAAGAGAGAAATAATACTTAAAACTAAACTAGAGGGTATAAAATAAAACGGCATAAATCAGATGCTTCCATTCATTGAGACTTCCAAAACAAAACACATTTCCATCAAGCCCTCCATGTTCTCGTCATGATATCTCATTAAATGGCCAGTGGCCTTGGTTTCCCCCCTCACCCCTCCTTTACAGCTAGCTGATTGACGGTCAGGTAAACTGTGGAATCCCTCACCACGGGCGTGATAGCCATATATAAATACCACGATCCATCCACTAACTCTCCCCTCGACTGAGCTCATCTGTCAACGGTGTGGCTGTTGGTGGCAGCTGCTGTCGTCAGCTCCGAGGCTAGCCGGCTACCGTGAGCCCTTCTTAAAAGACCCTCGATCTATGGCAACGGCGAGGCTTGGCGAGGCTAGCATTGGGCGCTAACCTCTGTGCCAACCTGAGGTAGATGCGGTTAGCGGTAGCGCTAACAGACCAGGGATATTGTAAAGAGTGTTGATCCGGTCACCAGGGGTCGTGTGTCGCCTATTCAGCGTATCATCGATCCGTTCCAGTCGGAAGGCAGTGCCTGCATCCCAAATGGCAGAGAGAGAGAGGGGAGAGAGACAGAGAGAGAGACAGACAGAGAATAATGGTGTGCTTGGCGGGTCATTTCGGGCCCGAGTGGTGTATCAGTCATTGAAGTGCTTGCTCTCTTTTCATCCCTCCTATCTCTCTAATCAGTCTGGCTCCTCTGGGCAGGTAACTGCAGTCTCAGCCAATCATTAGGGCTCTTACTGGGAGTACAGGGTGACCAACCTCCACTCTGGGCCAATTAGGGGAGGTCCTCTAAGAATGCTATCGGCATGCACCATCATCCCCACTCACTCACAATACTGCATTACAATCCAATCACGCCCACACACTTTTCCACTGGAGGACCTAAACAACACTCAGAACGTGGCCCTGGACAAGAAGTAGTTCTGGAGCCAATAGCAATTAGCATGAATTGCAATGTCAGAATGGGGGTTGTTGGATATTGAGGGCAATTTCAGGTGAACTCACACAGGAATATCAAGGAGTGTTTTTAGGACCGGTGTTTGTGTCGACAACGTACTTGTAATGTACCGTAGGAGGTTTGGAAATGAGATGTGCTAACGTCGGGTCAGTTGCTCAACATCAATGTCCTTCGGGGTAATTCTTAAAGATATATCATGAGATCATTTTGAATTCCGTTTTCCCCCCCCAAGCAATATAGAAATAGGATGTTTTAATTGCCCCGAAGGACATTGATGTTGAACAGCTAACCCAATGTCTGTCTACCCCAAGGCTGCTTCCTCCCTCTCTCCCTCCGCTCTACATCCACCCCTCCGCTCTACATCCACCCCTCCGCTCTACATCCACCCCTCCACCCCTCCGCTCTACTCCCACCCCTCCGCTCTACTCCCACCCCTCCGCTCTACTCCCACCCCTCCGCTCTACTCCAAGGCAACCCGGGCATCCATCACTCTCCTACACTCCATGGAAACCCGGGCATCCATCACTCTCCTACACTCCATGGAAACCCGGGCATCCATCACTCTCCTACACTCCATGGAAACCCAGGCATCCATCACTCTCCTACACTCCATGGAAACCCAGGCATCCATCACTCTCCTACATTCCATGGAAACCCAGGCATCCATCACTCTCCTACACTCCATGGAAACCCAGGCATCCATCACTCTCCTACACTCCATGGAAACCCGGGCATCCATCACTCTCCTACACTCCATGGAAACCCGGGCATCCATCACTCTCCTACACTCCATGGAAACCCAGGCATCCATCACTCTCCTACACTCCATGGAAACCCAGGCATCCATCACTCTCCTACACTCCATGGAAACCCAGGCATCCATCACTCTCCTACACTCCATGGAAACCCAGGCCTCCATCACTCTCCTACACTCCATGGAAACCCGGGCATCCATCACTCTCCTACACTCCATGGAAACCCGGGCATCCATCACTCTCCTACACTCCATGGAAACCCAGGCATCCATCACTCTCCTACACTCCATGGAAACCCGGGCATCCATCACTCTCCTACACTCCATGGAAACCCGGGCATCCATCACTCTCCTACACTCCATGGAAACCCAGGCATCCATCACTCTCCTACACTCCATGGAAACCCGGGCATCCATCACTCTCCTACACTCCATGGAAACCCAGGCATCCATCACTCTCCTACACTCCATGGAAACCCAGGCATCCATCACTCTCCTACACTCCATGGAAACCCTGGCATCCATCACTCTCCTACACTCCATGGAAACCCAGGCATCCATCCATCCACTACAAGGAAACTCGTCCATCCACCCGCCCAGTCATCCATTCACCCACTCATCCGTCCCACTCACTCACTCATCCACCCACCCATCCATCCACCCACCCAGTCATCCCCATCCATCTCTCCAATCCACTCCAATGAAACCAGGGCCCTGTGACCCACTGGGTCAGGTTACGTGTGTAATAACTTCACATGGTGTCAACAGGAATACAATGGTCATCCAGTCATGAAATAGGAGCGTGGTGCAAGACAGTCAGAGAGAACACAACATCTCAGCTTAAAGAAGGTTTGAATGGTAAATACACTGTCCGTCCGGGCCCTCTGGCCGACCTTCACAGGAACAAAACAGGCACACACCCACCCCTGCTGTGAGCAGGAACAAGCCCCAGGTTTGGTAAGGTAGGGGGTGCAGTCTCTTTGGCATAGGACGGAGTGTGTCGCTAATAGATGTGCGCGTGGCGCTGCAGGTGGTCCGTACTGTCAGACAGAGCGAGAGGAGGAGGAGGGGAAAGAGGGACGCGAGGCAGGGGAGAAGAGGCAGAACCAGAGGGGACTAGGGCTAAAGATAGCTCCCTCTGCTACAGCTTCTGGGCTCTGATCACACACACACACACACACACACACACACACACACACACACACACACACACACACACACACACACACACACACACACACACACACACACACACTGCCATGGGGTAAATGACAGTTAGCTTTTAGTACAGCAGCACCACAGGGAGATGCAGGGTACCAAATCTTTACTATCCAACATGTCATTCCCTACAGGGAGAATCTACCCCTCTTTGTCAGGGCACAGAGAGACTGTCTCTTTTGTAGCCGTGGTAACTGGTGCGAGCAGAAAGAGGTAGAGTGGCTATTTTTCTGCTGTAGTGGCTCAAATACATCACCCTGCTGTCACTTCCACACACAGGAAGCAGGGGGGGCTCATCTGTGCCCTGGTTCACACCCCTCTGCTGCGACACTACTAGCAGGACTCTCAAAACAGACTTTGCATGAGATAATAACAGGGACATGGGGTCCCACAAGACTCTTCCAGGTTCCAAAGTGTCACCCCGTCGTATCTAGAGCTCTGGAGGGCCGCAACACCAGATTACCACCGTCAGGGTGCATCGTTCGTCACCATGCTTCCCTCCCAGTTCCTTTCTCCCCCGTCTCCCCATCTCGCACACCTTAGTGTGAGGTGACATTTGGCGGCGGCGGTCTGGGAGCCCCTACCTGTGAAGAAGTCACGTCCTCCCGCCTGGCCGCCCAGGGCGACAGCCATCGCGGCTCCCCGCCGTGCCCGCCGCCATGTGACAACCACAACACAACAATGCCACTTCCTGACATGGGTAATTACACAGAACAGATAGACAGAGGGAGTAGAGGTGATGAGGAGGGAGGGAGAGAGGAAGAGGAGTGAGAGGAAGAGTGTGCGAGAAAGAGAAAGGGGGAGCTAGATGAAGGGCAGGGAGTGATAAAGGGGAGATGAGAGAAAGATGGAGAGAGAGAAATCGAGAGGTAGAGTGAGAGAGAGAGAGAGAGCTAGAGTGAGCGTGAGAGAGAGAAAGCGAGAGGTAGAGAGAGAGGTAGAGTGAGCGAGAGAGAGAGCGAGAGGTAGAGAGAGAGGTAGAGTGAGCGAGAGAGAGAGCGAGAGGTAGAGAGAGAGAGCTAGAGTGAGCGTGAGATAGAGAGAGCTAGAGTGAGCGTGAGAGAGAGAGGTAGAGAGAGAGCTAGAGTGAGCGTGAGATAGAGAGAGCGAGAGTGAGCGTGAGATAGAGAGAGCTAGAGTGAGCGTGAGAGAGAGAGGTAGAGAGAGAGCTAGAGTGAGCGTGAGAGAGAGAGCTAGAGTGAGCATGAGAGAGAGAGGTAGAGTGAGTGTGAGAGAGTGAGTGTGAGAGAGGTAGAGAGCGTGAAAGAGAGAGAGAGAGAGAGGGAGGGAGAGATGATGTTCCTGTCAGTGAAACAGTGTCATTTCAGATAAGTTTGATTAGAAAGTGAATTTTATGGCAGGATCCACTGTAATTTCATCCTGATAGTGAAGCAAAGTCAATCAGTGTCAGATTATATTCACAGCTAAAACATTACCGAACTTCATTTGCTTCAGTCAATCCCTTCTCTTCCATTTAAAACACACCCTAGCTAGGCGCGAGTTTCATCCACAGATAAGGCTTCATTGAGATGCTAAAAATGGTGTGAATTTTAGTATGGGGCAATCCTGACCTTTCTAATGTCAATGGTGCTAGCTTAGCAGCTAGCTGGAGGTGGGTCACCAGAGCACGCTAACCCACAACTCCCACACTCGCCCCTGCCAGGCCTGGAGCTAGGGGTTGCTAACGGCGAGACGGAGGGTAGGGGTCCATCCAAGAGAACAAAACAGAGATGTTGAATATCCCGCGGCGAGCGTCAAGCTTTATTAATTTTTTCGTTGCGCAAATCACCGCTGTCCTTCCCGCCATTTTATTCCCTGAGCTGCAAAGCGATGAGAGGGAGGCTCGCTGACACACAAGGGGGTTCCTCACCTGCATTTTAAATGACTAAAGCAATACAGGTAAAAATGCTGGAGATACACACAGCCATTTTAATAATCAATTTAATCATACACGGGATTTGATTTTAATATAGTATTAATACCTTGATAATCAAATGACCTTATGGAGCTCAGTGGGGGAGCTATTGGGCTCCCCTCCAAACGGAGAGCCAGGTACACCACACTGAAGCACTCAAAATGGCTGCTTGCCAAATGTACACATATATCACTGGTAATGAGACACTTAGGAGAGAAGCTACTGGCACAGTGCTACCTAGACAGAGTTCTCGCCATATTTCGGAATAGTGTGTGTCAGTCGCGGAAACCGTTGTACCCTAAAACAGTAACCCCACCGCCTTGCACTCACCCCTGCCCCAAACACAACCTACCACTTCCCCCAGAATCTGTAGCGATGACACATTACGTTCATATTGACGAGGTCACAAACTATGGTCCAACATATGATACATAACAGTATAAACTTCCAGTATGTTCCACGATTGTACGTCAAGGAGTTAGTCCATATACACAATGTATTGTGTAACATCATACGGAATGTATACATTCTTTATATGGACTAACTCCTTGACGTGCAATCGTGGAACATACTGTTCCTGCAAAACTGGACCTGGAAAAAGCAGAGAAAAGTCAGAGTCAATAACGTTTCACGGCATTTCCAGGTCTGCTTTTGCATAAAGTTGTTCCCCGTCTTTATGTCGACTAGTCACACACAGTCAGGGCTTCTCAACCTAGATCTGGGAGAGCGAGTGTGTGTTGTGCTCCGGTGAGAGTGCTGATGGCACCCGCACCCCCAAGCCTAAAAAACAGCTCCCTAATGAGGCCTCCCTGCTGGGCCCCCTTCAACCACCCGCTGGGGCTGTGACCCACTTCGCATTCGTACAAACACACACACACACACACACACACACATACATGTACTGCTGCTCTTTAATTATTTGTTACTTTTATTTATATATTTTGGTATTTTTCTTAAAACTGCATTGTTGGTGAAGGGCGTGTAAGTAAGCATTTCACTGTAAGGTATTCGGCGCATGTGACAAAAACGATTTGATTTGACACACACACAGAAGCTTGATAACTTCCAGGCCAAGGCCAGGGAAGTTTTGCTCACAGTGTGTAGGGTTATGTCACCCCTCACTGTGTGATGATGCGCCCAGACGGAGATGTGTAAGGGAGCGAGGGAGTTGAGAAGGAAAAGTCTCCTTCCATACTGTGTACGTCAACAATAACGTGTGGTACTGAAAGGAAGGGCATTGAAATGCAAGTTGTTTGTGACGCACAAAGATTGGTTTAAAAAGGTCATTTGAATTGAACTATAGTAGACAACAAGAGGTCTAAAGGACACAATAGCAAGCAAGGTAGTTTTAGCAAGAGCACTCGAGGTCTCAGGTGAATGCCTGAATCCAATACTCCGTGCTGCGTCTGAATAGATTTCACTTCAGTGTCAGAGGGCCATATCAAATCAATACAACAGGTGTAGACCTTACAGTGAAATGCTTACTTACGAGCCCCTAACCAACAATGCAGATTCCAAAAAATACGGATAAGAATAAGAGATAAAAGTAACAAGTAATTTTTTTAATACATTTTATTTTACCTTTATTTATACAGGTTTTTCCTCATTGAGATCTCTTTTCCAAGAGAGACCTGGTCCAATAGCAGCAGGGGGAACAACGTTTCAGACAAAACTACTTAACACAGAAGTCTTGACTAAAAAAAGGCTGTCCTAAAAGACATTTACACTCGTCTGTGATATATACATCAATCAAGTGTTTAAACTCCACCAACGAAACTAGATCATCAAATTTTAAAATGTTCAGGAGAGAATTCCAAGACCACGGAGCTAAGTAACTAAAACTATTTCTACCATGACCTGTTCTAATTTTTGGTACTGTTAGAAGCAAATGAGAATGGGACCGTAATTGATATTTATTTACCGACCTGACTAAATAAGAACAAAGATAAAATGGTCTTTTACCCAATATGGCCTTATAAATCAGTGTATACCAGTGTTTAGGCCTACGCAAGGTCAATGACGACCAGCCAACAGCGCTGTAGAGATCACAATGATGTGTTCGACGTTTCTGATTTGTAATGAACCTGAGGGCTGCATGATACACTGAATCAAGTGCTCTCAGGGTAGTGGTTGAGGCCTGCATATATATAACATCACTAAAATCTAAAACCGCCAGTAATGTACATCGTACCAGCTCCTTCCTGGCCTCCAGAGAAAAACAAGCCTTATGCCGGTAATAAAAACCTATTCTCAGCTTGAGCTTCCTTATCAAGTTCTCTACATGCACAGTGAAGCTCAGCTTATCATCAACCCACACACCCACATATTTGTACACTTTAACTTGCTCTATAGTATGTCCAGCCAATGTAGCAATGACATGATTAGTAACATGCCTGGCATTTGAAAATACCATGCATTTTCCTTTACCCGAATTTAGAACGAGCTTTAAATCATACAGATTCTGTTGTATGATGTTAAATGCTCTTTGGACATTTTCAAAAGCTAAAGACAAACTACTACCACTTGAATAAAGAACAGTGTCATCTGCATAAAAATGAACATCAACAACATGGGGAACACCTGAGCACACCTCTATGGACTCAGATTTACAACCATCCGCCATTACACATTGTGTACGATTTGATAGGCAATGATGTCTGCAGCTAGGTGTAGGAAGCGGGGTCTAGTTCATCGGGGCCAGGGGAGCAGCAGTAAATTAAAGAGCAGCAGTTAAATAACAATAGCGAGACTATATACAGGGGGGTATGGCTTGGGGGTAGAGTCTTATGGCTTGGGGGTAGAAGCTGTTTAGAAGCCTCTTGGACCTAGACTTGACGCTCCAGTATCGCTTGCCGTGTGGTAGGAGAGAGAACAGTCTATGACTAGGGTGGCTGGAGTCTTTGACAATTTTTAGGGCCTTCCTCTGACACCACCTGGTATAGAGGTCCTGGATTGCAGGAAGCTTAACCCCAGTGATGTACTGGGCCGTTCACACTACCCTCTGTGGTGCCTTGCGGTCGGTGGCCGAGCAGTTGCCAAACCAGGCAGTGATGCAACCAGTAAGGATGCTCTCGATGGTGCAGCTGTAGAACCTTTTGAGGATCTGAGGACCCATGCCAAATCTTTTCATTCTCCTGAGGGGGAATAGGTTTTGTCGTGCCCTCTTCATGACTACCTTGGTGTGCGTGGACCATGTTAGTTTGTTGGTGATGTGGACACCAAGGAACTTGAAGCTCTCAACCTGCCCCACTGCAGCCCTGTCAATGAGAATGGGTGCGTGCCCGGCCCTCTTTTTCCTGTAATCCACAATCATCTCCTTTGTCTTGATCACATTGAGGGAGAGGTTGTTGTCCTGGCACCACACGGCCAGGTCTCTGACCGCCTCCCTATAGGCTGTCTCGTCGTTGTCTGTGATCAGGCCTACCACTGTTGTGTCATCAGCAAATTGAATGATGGTGTTGGAGTCGTGCCTGGCCGTATAGTCATGAGTGAACAGGGAGTACAGGAGGGGACTGAGCACGCATCCCTGAGGGGCCTCTGTGTTGGGAATCAGCATGGCGGATGTGTTGTTACCTACCCTTACCACCTGGGGGCGGCCAGTCAGGAAGTCCAGGATCCAGTTGCAGAGGAAAGTGTTTAGTCCCAGGATCCTTAGCTTATTGATGAGCTTTGAGGGCACTATGGTGTTGAATGCTGAGCTGTAGTCAATGAATAGCATTCTCTTATAGGTTTTATTTTTTGTCCAGGTGGGAAAGGGCAGTGTGTAGTGAAATAGAGATTGCATCATCTGTGGATCTGTTGGGGCGGTATGCAAATTGAGTGGGTCTAGGGTTTCTGGGATAATGGTGTTGATGTGAGCCATGACCAGCCTTTCAAAGCACTTCATGGCTACAGACGTGAGTGCTACGGGTCGGTAGACATTTAGGCAGGTTACCTTAGTGTTCTGGTTACAGGGACTATGGTGGTCTGCTTAAAACATGTTGGTATTACAGACTCGGACAGGGAGAGGTTGAAAATGTCAGTGAAGACACTTGCCAATTGGTCAGCGCATGCTCCCAGTACACATTCTGGTAATCCGTCTGGCCCTGCGGCCTTGTGAATGTGAGGTCTTACTCACATCGGCTGCGGAGAGCGTGATCACACAGTCTTCCAGAACAGCTGGTGCTCTCATGTATGTTTCAGTGTTATTTGCCTCGAAGTGAGCATAGAAGTAGTTTAGCTCGTCTGGTAGTCCTGTGTCACTGGGCAGCTCTCGGCTGTGCTTCCCTTTGTAGTCTGTACTGGTTTGCAAGCCCTGCTACATCTGACGAGCGTCAGAGCTGGTGTAGTATGATTAGATCTTAGTCCTGTATTGATGCTTTGCCTGTTTGATGGTTTGTCGGAGGGCATAGCGGGATTTCTCATAAGCTTCCGGGTTAGAGTCCTGCTCCTTGAAAGCAGCAGCTCTAGCCTTTAGCTCAGTGCAGATGCTGCCTGTAATCCATGGCTTCTGATTGGGGTATGTACGTACGGTCACTGTGGGGACGAAGTCATCGATGCACTTATTGATGAAGCCAGTGACTGATGTGGTGTACTCCTCAATACCATCGGAGGAATCCCAGAACATTTTCCAGTCTGTGCTAGCAAAACAGTCCTGTAGCTTAGCATCTTCTTCCTCTGACGACTTTTTTTATTGATCTAGTCACTGGTGCTTCCTGCTTTATTTTTTGCTTATAAGCAGGAATCAGGAGGATAGAATTATGGTCAGATTTGCCAAATGGAGGACGAGGGAGAGCTTTGTATGTATTTCTGTGTGTGGAGTATAGGTGATCCAGAGTTATAGGCTGACCGTGTGCGCGAGCGTTGCAAAATAAATGTAGACATCTATGTTATTCAATTATTGCACCCACACTGCTCGCGCACGTCTGCGTTGCCAAGGGCTAAAATTGAACTCCTTTCTATTTCTGACGCAGATCGCGCTGCAAGTCCTGCCTCTCCCATCTCCTCATTGGTTTATAGAAGCAGGTACCCACCTGCCATCTCCTCATTGGTTATACCCACGTGGGTGATTGAAAGACAAACTGTGTTGCCGGTCGGTGTAGTAATACTATGAAAGTTTAGATGCCAATCACCATATAAGTTCAAAGATGAAAAAGTCTGGAAGGAGGAGAGATGACTAGAAACGTTTCAGTTGACCGTTTTATGTGTGGATTAATTGTCGGAGTAGAGGACCTTGTGAATTTCAGGTAAAATAACAACTCAATGTTTATACCCCAAGACAAATTAGCTAGCAACAGCAAGCTAGCTAAATAGGACAAATTAGCTAGCAAGTGCAAGCTAACTAGCTAAATTGCCATAAATGTTTAATGCTTTTCGACCTGTTCCCAAATTAATGTAATTGATTCAGAGTTTGTTTTGATATTTTAACCTGCGTGTCGTGCTAGCGTTTGGTGTATGGGGACAAAATACATTTATGCACGATGGTGCACGATGGCGCACGTGCGCAGCCAGTTTGGGTTCCGTGTTAAAGTCCCCGGCTACTAAGAGCGCCGCCTCTGGGTTTACTTTTTCTTGTTTGCTTATGGCGGAATACAGCTCATTCAATGCTGTCTTAGTGCCAAGCCTCTGACTGTGGTGGTTTATCTCTTATGCATGAGAGTTCCATTCTGTTACACCAAGGGCGAGATGAGAAACATTTCCTAAACCTCAAGCGATCGACTGCAATGAATTCTGTTGCTTTCATGGCTGGAAATACCAAGCCAACAATTATTAAGGTCTCACAGAAGCATGTGTAGCATTCATGTATTCACACTGCTAGTTAGCATAGCCGAGTGGATAAACACAGGTTTTGAGTGATGGGCGGCTTCCAGGTCGGGGAAGGACTGGAAGTCTGTCATGACTGTCTCATCGGCTCTGGAAGCGAGAGCTCCTTTCACCGCCACACTCTGCAACCTTTCCATTCCACGGAGGTAGCGACAAGAGCAAAAAATATTTTAGTTGTCTCAGAGCTTCATTAGCGAAACAGGTTGCTAAACAGTTAAACCTAACCTAAGTTAGTCTGAGAAATAAGAATACACTGTGTCTGAAGGCTAATTTAGAGATGTAGGAGTACAGTTTTTGTCCTGAGAGTCTTCGTTCTTCTTTAATAGAGCAAACGGCTGGAGAGGAAGGCCAAGAAAACAGACGCCCCGAAGTAGGGAGACCTAATAGTGTGAGTGAGTGAGTGTATTACAAGACAAACACTCAACAAACACTCAGACAAATTAACTACTATGACTGGTATCACCTTCGTAATAAAATGAACTAGCGCCTTGGGATGATGATGACTGGTCTTCAACTGGAGTGGCAAAGTGAGTCATACTTCAGTTGTGCGTCAACACATACCAAGAGACATGAAGAGAAATGCCAACTACACAATTCCACAGAGAAAGAAAGTCTGACTCTTTTGTTTGCTTATTGCTTTGAGAGGCAATCCAAGGCTATTCAAAATACCGATAGAATTACTTGGCTATAATGTAATGACAAGGTCGTGACAAGGCAGTCAACAAATAGACTGGTATTCATATCCAACCAACAGCCATTGACAGCCCTAAAACCATCCATTTAGGCCATGGAATGGAGCTCTACATTGCCAGACTCCCCCCTCTTGTCCCTCATTCTCTTTCACCCCTGGAATTCATAGGCCTGAAGGACTATATACCAAATGTCCAAGAAACAAATGACCTTTAAGGAAATAACAATTACTTAATGAAAAGTGAAAACATGCAGTTAATTGCATCTATGAATACCTTGGTGCAGCAGATGGGTGGGCTCAAAAGTAAATATTTGTAGGTGGCTCAAACAGACTAAATTAAATGGGTTTATATAACAGAGAGAGAAAGAAAGAAAGTCTGGAAAGATAAGGAAGAAAAGGGGGATGAGAGAGAGGGCGAGAGAGACAGAGGGGGCGAGAGAAAGTCTGAAAAGATAGACATGGAAAGAAGTAGGAGAAATAAAAGAGAAAGTGGAGGGAGAGAGAGTGGAGGGAGAGAGAGAGTGGAGGGAGTGGAGAGAGAGAGATTGGAGAGGGAGAGAGAGAGAGAGAGAGTGGAGGGAGAGAGAAAGAGAGATTGGAGAGAGAAGGAGAAAGAGAGATTGGAGAGAGAAGGTGGAGAGAGAGAGGAGAGAGAAGGAGAGAGAGAGTGTGCGGGGAGAGAGAACGTCTGAAAAGATAAGTAAGAAAGGGGAAGAGGGAGAAATTAAACAGAGGGAGGGGGGGGGGGGAGAAAGATAGGGATGGGGGCAAACAGAGAGTGAAAGAGATGAGTAAACAGTGTCAGGAGAGTTTCCGTTGACACACAGAGTGGAAAAAGTAATGACCTGAGGAAGGAGCAAAAGAAATAGGTTGGACACAGATATCTGGGTTGCAAATAGCTACAATGAGTCATGAGCAATGGTTCCTCAAATATGTTTCGTCACTGAGCAAATTTCAGGTCTGCTGAGGGCAAACTTGAACGTTGTGAAAATTCTGTGCAACTTCCGGCACACATTTACTGGTAACACGGAGGCTGTACCTGCTTTAATTTCCTGTTTTAACAGTGGTCAAGTAGGCTACTGTGACTATTTGATCCTAATGTAAGACTACCAGAGTGGCTTACTATAAAAAACTACGGAGAAAACGCATCACATCAGATTTTAACATGGAAATAGCGGGTCTATCATTCAGCCTAGAGGAGCAGCCAATGTGTGGTGTTCAATGTAGGCCTACATTCCATGAGACTTTTGAAAAAACATGCAGGGCTCGGCGTGAACCTGTTAATCCACATGTCCTTCAGACAAGGAGGTGACTGAACATTTGTTTCTGTTGTTTGATGCAAGAAACCACTTCACAAAATAAAATGCATTATTATTCCCATACCATTATTACAGAGAATCAGACAAATTATCCTGCCCTCTGCCTATTGGCTACTTAGCTTATTCAAGCATGTCTCAAAATACAACACTGCCCCGGTTTTCAAATATGGATAGAAATGTACATGTTTTGTGCTCTTGTAGGAAGCAATCACTCCCGCATTGCTGACTACAAATGAGCTATAACTGGTCTAATAACTCACTAACTAGCAAAGAATATGAACAAATGTGCACACATGGCTACATGCAGCTCTCGCTCTGATCTCAAAACAAGTACATTATAATCGCGACCGCTCATGCTGTAAAACAGTCCAGTTCAAAGTGAATTGCACAAATCCATATATGGCAATAATCAATTTGCATATAGGCCTACTGCAGCTCTGATTGGTTATGGAACACCGGTCTGTGGAGTATGGGGCTGAGTTGTGCCTGTCAATGGAATAGAATCTTATTCCGATGCATTCTGCCTATAACAAAAATGTCTTGCATAGTTAGTTTTGTTTCGGTATGTTGCATTGAAAGCGGCTAATATTGAGTTGATTCGATCACAGATCCCATAGTTAAAGGGAAACGTTGAGTGTTAACTAATGGGGAAAACTCTAGAAAGTTGAGTGAAGTTCAATCTCGTGCTTCTCTTCCCGGAGGAAGATTGGTCATGAGCCTTTGAAGCGTTTTTACAGTATGACTCTGTCCTTTTCTTTTCCTCCGTTTCACATCTTGCAATCTCTTTATCCCCCTCTCCCTCTATGAACGCCATCCCATCTGCCTCTTGCTACACCTCTTTATCCCCCTCTCCCTCTATGAACGCCATCCCATCTGCCTCTTGCTACACCTCTTTATCCCCCTCTCCCTCTATGAACGCCATCCCATCTGCCTCTTGCTACACCTCTTTATCCCCCTCTCCCTCTATGAACGCCATCCCATCTGCCTCTTGCTACACCTCTTTATCCCCCTCTCCCTCTATGAACGCCATCCCATCTGCCTCTTGCTACACCTCTTTATCCCCCTCTCCCTCTATGAACGCCATCCCATCTGCCTCTTGCTACACCTCTTTATCCCCCTCTCCCTCTATGAACGCCATCCCATCTGCCTCTTGCTACACCTCTTTATCCCCCTCTCCCTCTATGAACGCCATCCCATCTGCCTCTTGCTACACCTCTTTATCCCCCTCTCCCTCTATGAACGCCATCCCATCTGCCTCTTGCTACACCTCTTTATCCCCCTCTCCCTCTATGAACGCCATCCCATCTGCCTCTTGCTACACCTCTTTATCCCCCTCTCCCTCTATGAACGCCATCCCATCTGCCTCTTGCTACACCTCTTTATCCCCCTCTCCCTCTATGAACGCCATCCCATCTGCCTCTTGCTACACCTCTTTATCCCCCTCTCCCTCTATGAACGCCATCCCATCTGCCTCTTGCTACACCTCTTTATCCCCCTCTCCCTCTATGAACGCCATCCCATCTGCCTCTTGCTACACCTCTTTATCCCCCTCTCCCTCTATGAACGCCATCCCATCTGCCTCTTGCTACACCTCTTTATCCCCCTCTCCCTCTATGAACGCCATCCCATCTGCCTCTTGCTACACCTCTTTATCCCCCTCTCCCTCTATGAACGCCATCCCATCTGCCTCTTGCTACACCTCTTTATCCCCCTCTCCCTCTATGAACGCCATCCCATCTGCCTCTTGCTACACCTCTTTATCCCCCTCTCCCTCTATGAACGCCATCCCATCTGCCTCTTGCTACACCTCTTTATCCCCCTCTCCCTCTATGAACGCCATCCCATCTGCCTCTTGCTACACCTCTTTATCCCCCTCTCCCTCTATGAACGCCATCCCATCTGCCTCTTGCTACACCTCTTTATCCCCCTCTCCCTCTATGAACGCCATCCCATCTGCCTCTTGCTACACCTCTTTATCCCCCTCTCCCTCTATGAACGCCATCCCATCTGCCTCTTGCTACACCTCTATTTCTCCCACTCTCTCATCTCTAAATCCATCACTGCCATCATTATCCCTCTCTCTCTCTCTTTCTCCATCCCTCTGATCGGTCTCTCTCATGTTGGACGGCTGTAAGATGTGACAGGTGTTAGTTGAAGAGCGTTGATTTTGGTTGAGGGGCGCTGATTGCCCGTCGAAGCGTGGGCAGCCCAAACATTTTTTTTATTTTTAAACATTGTTAGTGTTGACAGCTTAGATAAATAAAAACAAATGACTCTATGAAATAAATAATTCAAATACTAAATCAGTAATAAACCAATAATACATTTTTTTTTTACTCAAACAAATTAGAGGTAAAAATGATTGACACCATAAAGATTCAAATAAATAAAGTAGTCAAAAGTTTAATGACGCTGCAGGTGTGATCGAGGCGTTACTTGACTGACTGACATGAGAAAGATGCGTGCATGTTGGCACCCAAAAATACTCTGATCAGAAATCGTATCTCGAAAATTGCCCATATCCATTACGGTACTCGTTTTGTCCAACTACTCGGCACACCCCTAATGTACCGGGCCATTTTGGAGTCCATTTTTATTGTAAATAAAGAATAGAATATGCTTCTAAACACTGCTACCATGATTACGGATAATCCTGAGTGAATCGTGAATAATGATGAGTGAGGAAGTTACAGCGGGTCAAAGATCATACCCCCAAGGCATGCTCACCTCCCCTGTTAATGATAATGGTGAGAGGTCAGAATGTCTTGGGGGCATGATCTTTGAACCCTCTAACCTTTTCACTCCCCATTTTTTGGAGCATACAATATAGCGGAGTATTTGAATTATTTATTTTATACACCCTCATTATTACTTATCTTTATCAAGGGTGTACATCATTTCAGACCACACTGTACATAACATTGTTTAAATATTCCCTATGTAATGTTAAATGGGGGAGCTAACATCGCTACCATAGAATGTTCAAGTGTCACGTAAACGCATCATAACGCAGAAACTGCATTGACCCAACACTCTAAATACCTGGCTATGGGGAAAACCAGTTGGCCCTGAGAGCCTGCCAGATGCTGCCGAGAAAGATGAGTCTCTGGTCGAGCTCTGACGCCCACTGCTGAACCCACAGACACAGACAAGTACTGGAAAGTATTGTCTGTGCAAGAAAACGGCAAACCATCACAAGGCCACTAGAGAGAGAATAAAAGACACGGAGAGAGAGAGAGAGAATGAACAGGTTGAACTCATCAAAGCTAGACGATGCTAGGAAACCAGGGAGAAGAGAGAAAGAAGAGAAAGGTCACGCATCCTATCGTCGCTTTCTCTATGCAGCTTCTGAACTGCTGCACTCTCTGAAGTGTGGTCCCTGGTAGACAGTGTGATCCATAATAAATACAACTACTTAAGGGGACTCATATGCTTTATGAGGACGAGAGTGTCTCGTGCGGACGGACGAGAGTGTCTCGTGAGGACGGACGAGAGTGTCTCGTGAGGACGGACGAGAGTGTCTCGTGCGGACGAGAGTGTCTCGTGCGGACGAGAGTGTGGACTTCAGTGTCTTGTGTGGACGAGAGTGTGGATTTCAGTGTCTTGTGTGGACTTCAGTGTCTTGTGTGGACGTCAGTGTCTTGTGTGGACGTGAGTGTGGACTTCAGTGTCTTGTGTGGACTTCAGTGTCTTGTGTGGACGTGAGTGTCGTGTGGACGTGAGTGTCGTGTGGACGTGAGTGTGGACTTCAGTGTCTTGTGTGGACGTGAGTGTCTCGTGTGGACGTGAGTGTCTCGTGTGGACGTGAGTGTCTCGTGTGGACGTGAGTGTGGACTTCAGTGTCTTGTGTGGACGTGAGTGTCTCGTGTGGACGTGAGTGTGGACTTCAGTGTCTTGTGTGTACTCAAGAAGTTATTTATGACACTTTCATCCACTGAAGTGAATTACATTAGTTGAACTCTATTTTATTCAGCCCTGGCCCAAATAAGATCCTCAGCCAGCTAAATCTGGACTGGGGGGGTTATGGAAGGGTCTGATTAGGCGACAGATTGTGTGACTACAATGAGGTTATGACAACACAGCTCCCTAATGAATGAGACCACCCCCCCGTGGCAATGGTGACAGAGCCGAGTTGGTCCACGTGGTAACAAAACAGCAAAATAACACTGGGCATCGCTCACTGCTGCCATGTGGGCACAGCATGGGCACGACGCTGGCACTGTCCAGACGACACACTTTCCCCGGCTGAGCATGAGGCTCTGACCTAAGGATGGAAGGAAGGAGGAGGGGCTAGATGTCATCTCTTGCATAACGTCTATTGACCCCCCCCTCCTCCTCACACACCGTACGTTAATATCTTCTCTTTTCTCTCTACACCTTCTGCCTGTGTTTCTCCAAGGTCGGCCTTCAGTAAAGTAAAGAGGAAGTGAGAGATGAGCTCTGAGAGCACTTTCCATCCATTATGGGGATAAACAAAAGACTGCTGCTTCACCCACGGTTGATCAACGCACGAGCCTGCTCTTCCAGTAATGTTCAATTATGACGCCCAAGTAAGTGTGGGTAGGGTCAAAAGTCCCAGCGGTGCCCCACTGTGTGTGTGTGTGTGTGTGTGTGAATAAGAGTGCGCGATCAGAGGGAACCAAGACACGTGCCAGCCCAGAAGAAAAAAACCGGAACCTGCTTTAAAAAGGTCTGCAGCGATAACACCTCCAGGAAGCAGACTCCCTGGGTGACAGGACACGAGGGGGATACGCTTCATGCCAGCAGACCCAGGTGGTGCCCCTTCCCTCAGGGAACGTTGCATCAGGAAGTGCTTCAGTGCTTTACGGTGTAGCCTAGCGTCCACAGACCTCACCAAAGCTCCAGAAACCAAGACCGTGTCCCACGTGACACCCTACTCCCTATACAGTGCACTACTTTTGACCAAAAGTAGTGCACTACGGAATAAGGTGCTATTTGGGACGCAGTACCGAATGTTCCCTCAGCCAGGCATGTCACGGGACATTCGAGAGAGGGACTCAAGGTCCATTAGTGCTCATTACGAGTTGGATGAGCTGTTGGTAAACAGAACCTAGGGGACCTTCCCTTCACCACGTCCTGCTCTGGTGCTGCCGCCATACTCTTCTAGCTCACTGGTAAACAGAGGAGAGGGGAGTGATACTGCATTATACACTTCAAAGGGTCATTTTGGCTGTGTGCCTATGTGTGTGTGCGCATATTTCCTTGCTAAAGTGAATGTGTGCGTTTTTGTCTCTTATCCCAGAGCTAATCTGGTCCATTACCACCGGCCACGTCCTCAGAGCACGCGCAGACCAGCTGGCTGGTGTGTTTATAGACATATTCAATCTCTCCCTATCCCAGTCTGCTGTCCCCACATGCTTCAAGAGGGCCACCATTGTTCCTGTTCCCAAGAAAGCTAAGGTAACTGAGCTAAACGACTATCGCCCCGTAGCACTCACTTCCGTCATCATGAAGTGCTTTGAGAGACTAGTCAAGGACCATATCACCTCCACCCTACCTGACACCCTAGACCCACTCCAATTTGCTTACCGCCCCAATAGGTCCACAGACGACTCAATCGCCATCACACTGCCCTAACCCACCTGGACAAGAGGAATGCTGTTCATCGATTACAGCTCAGCATTTAACACCATAGTACCCTCCAAACTCGTCATTAAGCTCAGGGTCTCGACCCCGCCCTGTGCAACTGGGTCCTGGACTTCCTGACGGGCCGCCCCCAGGTGGTCAAGGTAGGTAACAACATCTCCACCCCGCTGATCCTCAACACTGGGTCCCCACATGGGTGCGTTCTCAGCCCTCTCCTGTACTCCCTGTTCACCCACGACTACGTGGCCATGCACGCCTCCAACTCAATCATCAAGTTTGCAGACGACACTACAGTGGTAGGCTTGATTACCAACAACGACGAGACGGCCTACAGGGAGGAGGTGAGGGCCCTCGGAGTGTGGTGTCAGGAAAATAACCTCACACTCAATGTCAACAAAACAAAGGAGATGGTCGTGGACTTCAGGAAACAGCAGAGGGAGCAGCCCCCTATCTACATTGACGGGACAGTAGTGGAGAGGTTGGAGAGTTTTAAGTTCCTCGGCGTACACATCACGGACAAACTAAAATGGTCCACCCACACAGACAGCGTGCCAACCTCAGGAGGCTGAAGAAATTCGGCTTGTCACCAAAAACACTCAAACTTTTACAGATGCACAATCGAGAGCATCCTGTCGGGCTGTTTCACCGCCTGGTATGGCAGCTGCTCCGCCCATAACCGCAAGGCTCTCCAGAGGGTAGTGTGGTCTGCACAACGCATCACCGGGTGCAAACTACCTGCCCTCCAGGACACCTACACCACCCGATGTCACAGGAAGGCCAAAAAGATCATCAAGGACAACAACCACCTGAGCCACTGCCTGTTCACCCCGCTATCAACCAGAAGGCGAGGTCAGTACAGGTGCATCAAAGCGGGGACCGAGAGACTGAAAAACAGCTTCTATCTCAAGGCCATAAGACTGTTAAACAGCCATCACTAACATTGAGTGGCTGCTGCCAACATACTGACTCAACTCCAGCCACTTTAATAATGGAAAAATGTATGTAATCAATTTATCACTAGCCACTTTATATTATATAATGTTTACTCATCTCATATGTATATACTGTACGCTATACCATCTACTGCATCTTGATGCAATTAAATGTATCACTAGCCACTTTATATTATATCATGTTTACTCATCTCATATGTATATACTGTACTCTATACCATCTACTGCATCTTGCCTATGCCGTTCGGCCATCACTTATTTATATATTTTTATGTACATATTCATATTCATTCCTTTACACTTTTGTGTATAAGGTAGTTGTTGTGAAATTGTTAGGTTATATTACTTGTTAGATATTACTGCATGGTCGGAACTAGAAGCTCAAGCATTTCGCTACACTTGCATTAACACCTGCTAACCATGTGTATGTGACAAATACATTTGATTTGATTTAGGTCTTACTGCTCTGATGCACTAAAGGGGAAACCAGGCAGTACAGGCCAGCCAGACCCCACATACATTAGCCACATCCTCAAGATCCACACAAGCCTCACTGTGAGAGAGAAATAGTGTGAGTGTGTGTGTGTGTGTGTGTGTGTGGGTGTGTGCCATTTGTCTCTGTGTATCCGTGCATGTCTGTGTACATAGAGGTGGTGGTGGGGGGTGGGGGGTGGGGGGGGGGGGTGGACTTTAATCAAATCAATGTAGCATGGATGCACCCAATTAGGTTCAGGCTCGGGCAGTGGGGCCCAGAGCAACAGTCTCAGCAGTGAGGCAGAAACGCAGGGGTCTCGAGCGAGATGACATCACAGCACCATGACTCAGGACTGGGAGGAGGACTCAGAGTGGCATCCGCTCCTCCGTCTCAGCCCAGAGAATAGGTGAAGTCTATCTGGTATATTTTCCCCAGAGCAACAAATGTCCCACATCAGTGCAGATGAAGGAAATACGATGAGGAGAGGAAGCCAAGTAAGGCTGTTGAGATGCACCCGGCGGAACACCACTTGGTGCAGCGGTTCTCTTCGTATAGGTTCATGCCGAGGGTGAATGACCCCAATCAAAGAGCCACAAGTTCTCAAGCACCTTTGATTTTACCATCTATTGACAGACAGGGGGGAAAAGGGCGAAATTAAAAACTGAAATACCTCATTTACATACGTATTCAGACCATTTGCTATGACACTCGAAATTGAGCTCAGGTTCATCCTCTTTCCATTGATCATCCTTGAGATGTTTCTACAACTTGGAGTCCACCTGTGGTAAATTCAATTGAATGGACATGATTTTGAAAGGCACACACCTGTCCATTTAAGGTCCCACAGTTCGAAGGAATTGTCCGTAGAGTTCCAAGACAGGATTGTGTCGAGAAAGATCTCTGCAGCACTCCACCAATCAGGCCTTTACGGTAGAGTGCCCAGACGAAATCCACTCCTCAGTAAAAAGGCACCTGACAGCCCGCTTGGAGTTTGCCAAAAGGCACCTAAAAGACTCTCAGACCATGAGAAACAAGATTCTCTGGTCTGATTAAACCAAGATTGAACTTTGGCGTGAATGCCAAGCATCATGCCTGGAAGAAACCTGGCACCATCCCTACGGTGAAGCATGGTGGTGGCAGCATCATGCTGTGGGGATGTTTTTCAGCGGCAGGGATTGGGAGACTAGTCAGGATTGAGAGAAAAATGAACGGAGCACATCCTCGATGAAAACCTGCTCCAGCACCTCAGACTGGGGCAAAGGTTCACTTTCCAACAGGACAACGACCCCACGAACACAGCCAACACAACACAGGAGTGGCTTTGGGACAAGTCTCTGAAATGTCCTTGAGCAGCCCTGCCAGAGCCCGGACTTGAACCCGATCGAACATCTCTGGAGATACCTGAAAATAGCTGTGCAGCGACGCTCCCCATCCAACCTGACAGAGCTTAAGAGGATCTGCAGAGAAGAATGGAAGAAATTCCCCAAATACAGATGTGCCAAACTTGTAGTGTCATACCCAAGAAAACTCGAGACTGTAACCGCTGCCAAAGGTGCTTCAACAAAGTACTGAGTAAAGGGTCTGAATACTTATGTAAATGGTATGTAGATAGATTGAGGAAAAAAACAAACAATTGAATCAATTTTAGAATAGGGCTGTAACGCAACAAAATTTGGAAAAGTCAAGGGGTCTGAATACTTTCCGAATGCCCTGTATAGCTCGACCTCCAGTACTGTAGTCAAAAGATGTCACTGTCTGACTAATGACCATATCAAGGATTAGGGAGATGGAGATCGATATCACAGTATGACAAATGACTGACCGTATCAAGGATTAGGGAGATGGAGATAAATCTGGCCAGCAGCATACCACCCTGCATACCACTGCTGGCTTGCTTCTGAAGCTAAGCAGGGTTGGTCCTGGTCAGTCCCTGGATGGGAGACCAGGTGCTGCTGGAAGTGGTGTTGGAGGGCCAGTAGGAGGCACTCTTTCCTCTGGTCTAAACAAAGATCCCAATGCCCCAGGGCAGTGATTGGGGACACTGCTCTGTGTAGGGTGCCGTCTTTCGGATGGGACGTTAAACGGGTGTCCTGACTCTCTGAGGTCATTAAAGATCCCATGGCACTTATCGTAAGAGTAGGGGTGTTAACCCCGGTGTCCTGGCTAAATTCCCAATCTGGCCCTCAACCATCACGGTCACCTAATAATCCCCAGTTTACAATTGGCTCATTCATCCCCCTCCTCTCCCCTGTAACTATTCCCCAGGTCGTTGCTGCAAATGAGAACGTGTTCTCAGTCAACTTACCTGGTAAAATAACGGTAAAATAAATAAAAATAAATAAAAATAAAAATCTCTGTATGACTAATGACTGTATCAGGGATAAGGGAGATACTGTCTGTCTAATGACTAGAGATAGATATCACTGTCTGACTAATGACTGTATCAAGGATTAGGGAGATAGTCATTAGTCAGACAGTGATTTATCATCATCTCCCTAATCCTTGATACAGTCATTAGTCAGACAGTGATTTAGCATCATCTCCCTAATCCTTGATACAGTCATTAGTCAAGACAGTGATTTATCATCATCTCCCTAATCCCATATTTATGAGGAATATTGTATTTTATGACATGGGATTTGAGGTCTTGGCACATAGCTTGCTTGTTAAAATAAGATCCACAGTTTTGGTACAATCACCAACATGTTGGTCTACTGGCCTATGTCAAAGCTTACATGAGCTCAGCAGCCATGTTATTAAACAAGCTCTCCAGTGATAGTTCATCACTGTTTGGAATCAATGAGTGACGAGTCAAAACACTGGGCTGTAGGTTATACCCAGTGGACAACTGGTTGTAGATTACAACAAGTTGTGGTTGTAAACAGGTTGTAATGACGTCCTTTCAACCAGTTTTGCTCACTGGGACTGGGCTGTAGGTTATTTAGACGGTGAGCCTTACGCATAATTCATAATCCACAGATGCTAGGACGTGATCGTCCGGTGTCCCATTGTGACATAGCTACGGGGGACGTACAGCTCGAACGCGCACCTCCCCACAATTCCCAACCAACACGTCGCCGGTACACGTCCTCTACTCATTTGAATGTGTTGAATGAGACTTCAAAAAGTATGAAAGCCAACGCTCCCCCAAAAATTCTAGAACACCGCAGTGAATACGTGTACATGTTTTGGACGATGGTTAACGCTTTATGCCCTTATCAAAACAGTGTTATAGGTCTTTATCGTCTTCAATCACAGTCGTATTATGAGGTATTGGGGCTTATTGCTATGGAACAAGTGCTTCACCAGGGTAACATACTGCAGCTCACTACGTACTATTACTAAAACATGTGCTGCCAGACTCATCGACAGGCACTACGTGAAGTGGCCCTTTCCCCAGGCGAAGCAAAAACATTCTAAATATTTAAGTAGACAACAACATGTTCACTAGGTCTGGTTGGGTTTCATTATTTGTAATGAAACCTAATTATCCCTTGCTGATCGTTGCGAGAGAGAGTTTTCAGGCATCCTTGGATGCAGGGCCAAAGTCCATAATAAACATTTACTAGACATAATAAACACTGTTGTTTTTACCCCTTGTACCCTGGCTTAAAAAGGGGCATGGGAACACCACACATACCCTCTTCTCATCTCTTCACCATACACGTCTTCTTACTTGTAATAATGTACTATTTAGCAGACACTTTTATCCATAGCGACTTAGTCAAGCGTGCATTTTTTGTTTAATGTATGGGTGGTGCCGGGTATTGAACCCTCTAAGCTTTTTTTAAAATGTTCTCTTCTCATTTTATTCTCTTATTCTCTTCTCATCTGACTGGTCAGTCGTTGGAACCCACAGTTCTTCAGTCCTGGTTGTAGAGAACCACAGGGTGTGCAGGTTTTTGTGCTAGCCCGGTGCCAATGCACCTGATTTGACTATTCAAGGGCTCTGTGATTAGGTGACGGAGTGTGTTAGTGCTGGGCTGGAATAAAAGCCTGCCCTGCTCAAACGCCCTGTGGGAATCTAGGACCAGTGATTGAAGAACAACTTCTGGCAGGTTGAGGGGCACAATATGCTTAATGCAAATAATATGCATATATATACACAGTACATCACAATATAGAAGATTCATTTCATACTTCTGCTACAGGCTTTGCATGATTCATTCTTGTTCCAATAAAACTGAGTAGGAAGGAGTTGTGCTTTTATGACTTCATATTTCACTCTCACCAAGTAAAGGAAAATGCATGACTAAACAGCCACGAGTGTATTCATCTACAATGGCCAATGGAAATATTTACATTTAACATTTTAGTCATTTAGCGGACGCTCTTATCCAGTGTGTCTTCCAGTAGTGACTTTATACATTTTCTGTACGGGTCCCCAGTGGGAATCGAACCCACAACCCTGGCGTTGCAAGTGCCATGCTTTACCAACTGAGCCACACATTCAACCACATATGAAGAGTTTATTTTGAAAAACCTATATTCACATCTGCTTATGGGTACAGTTTTTTCCACAAAACGCTTTTCTTTGTTCTGGAACGGAATATTGGTATCCTGTATATTTGACTGTGATATGTGGTTGTCTCACTTAGCCATCTTAAGACGGATGCACTTACCAAGTCGCTCTGGATAAGAGCATCTACTAAATTACTAAAATGTAAATGTTTTACATACATATCTCATATTACTGTATAGAAATATTGATGTCACAAATGTATCATTTGTACATTTCTTTATGAAAATCTAGTTATTTGTTACATTTGACTGTGTAAAACCTAGCGGTACTTCTTATTTCTCTGAGAGTGAGGCAGATATATAAACTCAGCAGAAAAAAAAAATCCCTTTTTCAGGACCCTGTCTTTCAAAGATAATTCGTAAAAATCCAAATATCTTCACAGATCCTCATTGTAAAAGGGTTTAAACACTGTTTACCATGCTTGTTCAATGGGGCGGCAGGTAGCCTAGAGAGTTAGAGAGTTGGACTAGTAACCGAAAGGGTGCAAGATCGAATCCCTGAGCAAGGTCAAAAAAATCTGTTCTGCCCCTGAACAAGGCAGTTAACCCACTGTTCCTAGGCTGTCATTGAAAATAAGAATTTGTTCTTAACAGACTTGCCTAGTTAAATAAAAAAAGACAAATTAACCATAAACAATTAATGAACATGCACGTGTGTAACGGTTGTTAATTAAGACACTAACAGCTTACAGCCGTTAGGCAATTAAGGTCACAGTTATGAAAACTTAGGACACTAAAGAGGCCTTTCTACTGACTCTGAAAAACACCAAAAGAAAGATGCCCAGGGTCCCTGCTCATCTGTGTGAACGTGCCTGAGGCATGAGGACTGCAGATGTGGCCAGGGCAATAAATTGCAATGTCTGTACTGTGAGACGACTAAGACAGCGCTACAGGGGGAAAGGACGGACAGCTGATCGTCCTTCCTGTTCCGCAGACCACGGGTAACAACACCTGCACAGGTACATCCGAACATCCCACCTGCGGGACAGGTACAAGATGGCAACAACAACAGCCAGAGTTACACCAGGAACGCACAATCCCTCCATCAGTGCTCAGACTGGTCGCAATAGGCTGAGAGAGGCTGGACTGAGAGCTTGTAGGCCTGTTGTAAGGCAGGTCCTCACCAGACATCACTGGCAACAACGTCGCCTATGGGCACAAACCCACCGTCGCTGCATCAAAAGCAGTGTTTCCCCTATATGCATATATGACAACGATGACGACTGACATTAGGCTAAATCTTGGCTGCCACTGAAGTTACTTATACTTTGTCTTATACAAACATAATTAAGGCCCCACAAATGTGTGACAAACACATACAACTATCCCATATTCCTTTCATATATAAAACTCTGCCATTGCTGCTGAATTAATCCTTGATGAAAACGCTGAACGGGAAGACTGCATTATTCCTATAGTTAAGAAAATAAGCATTAGCTCAATAACATTGTTTTGAAAGTAATCACATTCACAAGTAATCTTTTACCAACATTGTACATACATGAATGGATAACCAGATGACTCCATATATACATGTACATGACAACTATGATGACTGATATTAGGTTATATTCTCGCCACAGATGGCATCATTCTTTTCACATCAGTAGATGGTAGTAATGAGTAATATCTCGCGTTCATTCATTGTCTCGCTTTCATTTAGTGCCGTTTGATCGAGTAGCCTGCATGACAGTGGATCATAATAATTAGCTCAGTGTGGTATGAGGAACCTCATTAGCCACACAGACTCAATGATCTGAAACCATTCATTTGTGTGGGAGGGACAAGAGGCATTCAGCCTCGCATCCTGTGCATTGAGGCATTCGGCGGTCTCCAAAATGGCACCCTATTCCCTATATAGTGCACTACTTTTGAACTCAGCCCCTGGTCAAAAGCAGTGCACTATACAGGGAATAGGGTGCCATTTGGGAAGCAGATATTATTTAAAAAATGTATTTGTACTTATTATAAATGATTCAAACACGAGGCTCATTAAAGCAACCTCATTAACAACATTGCATGTATTACGCTTGTTGACCCCCTCACAAACTTCCTCGGCCACACTGAATTAATGGGGCTGCTGTAGTCTAGTTAGCCTGGGTCTCATTCATGAATGTAATTCTATGTGACAGTTATCAGAAGCAACGCAGGCTCCAATGACTGTGCTGAGAGAGAGATAGAGCGAGAAAGAGAGAAATAAATAAATGAGAAAGAAAGAAAGAATAGGGGGAGACAGTGTGTGTGTGTGTGTGTGTGTGTGTGTGTGTGTGTGTGTGTGTGTGTGTGTGTGTGTGTGTGTGTGTGTGAGAGAGAGAAAGAAAGAGAGGAGAAAGAGAGAGATGAGAGAGTGGAGAAAGAGAGAGATGAGAGAGAGGAGAAAGAGAGGAGAGAGAAAGAGAGGAGAGAAAGAGAGGAGAGAGAAAGAGAGGAGAGAAAGAGAGGAGAGAGAAAGAGGAAAGATAAGAGAGAAAGAGAGGAGAGAAGAGAGAAAGAGAGGAGAGAAGAGAGAAAGAGAAGAGAGATAAGAGAGGAGAGAAGAGAGAAAGAGAGGAGAGAAGAGAGAAAGAGAAGAGAGATAAGAGAGGAGTGAGAAAGAGGAGAGATAAGAGAGGGAGAGATAAGAGAGAAAGAGAGGAGAGAAAGAGAGGAGAGAGAAAGAGGAGAGATAAGAGAGAAAGAGAGGAGAGAAGAGAGAAAGAGAGGAGAGAAAGAGAGAGGAGAAATAGAGGAGAGAGAAAGAGGAGAGATAAGAGAGAAAGAGAGGAGAGAAAGAGAGGAGAGAGAAAGAGGAGAGATAAGAGAGATAAGAGAGAAAGAGAGGAGAGAAGAGAGAAAGAGAGGAGAGATAAGAGAGGAGTGAGAAAGAGGAGAGATAAGAGAGAAAGAGAGGAGAGAAAGAGAGGAGAGAGAAAGAGGAGAGATGAGAGAAAGAGAGGAGAGAAGAGAGAAAGAGGAGAGATAAGAGAGGAGTGAGAAAGAGGAGAGATAAGAGAGGGAGAGATAAGAGAGAAAGAGAGGAGAGAAAGAGAGGAGAGAAAGAGGAGAGATAAGAGAGAAAGAGAGGAGAGAAGAGAGAAAGAGAGGAGAGATAAGAGAGGAGTGAGAAAGAGGAGAGATAAGAGAGGGAGAGATAAGAGAGAAAGAGAGGAGAGAAAGAGAGGAGAGAGAAAGAGGAGAGAGAAAGAGGAGAGATAAGAGAGAAAGAGAGGAGAGAAGAGAGAAAGAGAGGAGATAAGAGGAGTGAGAAAGAGGAGAGATAAGAGAGGGAGAGATAAGAGAGAAAGAGAGGAGAGAGAGGTTGTGGGTTTTCATTTGGCTAAAGAAGCAGGGACAGCAGCACCCTCTGCTCTGCTGTACATGTCAACACAAAGAAAACGAGATAAAGAGTGTGCTAAGCACAAAAATCGAATTTCCAGCAGTCTGCGTGTGAGCCACGTTCTCTTTGGAACGTCTGACACAGAGTGGAGGCTGCTGAGGGGAGGACGGCTCACAATTGCTGGAACGGATCAAATGGAATGGCATCAAACATATGGAAGCCATGTGTTTGTTGTATTTGATACCATTCCATCTCATTCCGCTCCAGCCATTACCACAAGCCTGTCTTCCCCAATTAAGTTGCCACCAACCTCCTGTGGTCTGGCATGGAAGCGCAGGGGCATGGGCTACAGAGAGCACAAGCTGGTATTCGACTCCGTAGGGGGCGGGGGGTGAAAGGGGGGAGAGGGAGGTTGGAGTATGCCAGAGACGGGCATGATTACGTCATAGACACATGGGCGGCTAGCAGGTTACATTTACCGTCTGGCATGCGGCAGGGCCTACTCAGACTCCTGGGTTCATAGACTGGGGAGGGAGGCAGGAAGGGTCCTTCATGACTCAGCCACTGGCTCTCTCAGGCTAAGGCTGCATCCCAAATGACAACCTATTCCCTATATAGTGCACTGTTTTTAAACCAAGAGTCGATGGCTGCGTTTACACAAGGCAGCCCAATTCAGATCCCCCCCCCCCCCCCCACACTAATTGGTCTTTCGACCAATCACATCAGACAGGTCAAAATAGCAATTACTGAAAAAAAGATCAGAATTGGTCCGCCTGAGTAAACACAGCCTACGTATTACCCCAAGTAGTACGCTGTATGTAAGGAATAGGGTGTCATTAGGAACGCAGCCTGAGTCTCTTTAAGGCTGAGAGTTCAGGCTGGAAGTGAATGACTCATATTTCCCCCACTGTCTCTGAGCACAGAGAACCATGTCACCCCTCAGGTCAAGTTCCGCTCAAACCAGAGCAGACAAGGGAATCTAGACCAGGAAATCCATGCATTATTAATAGTGATGGAGAAAAAAATTTGATAGTTACATATCGGGATATTATTTCTGACGATATATCGTGACAATATCGCAATGTTATTTTTGTGTTAGTTGGCTGTACCTGCACCAACATGTTTCCTTCATAGTTTGTTCCCCATCTTCTTTTTAAATAGGGAACCAATCTGTTTTTAGCACTTATTTCCATGACTGATCAAAACTCTTTTATTCACGGCTCTCTCTTGTCTCTCTGCAGCAGACATATGGTGAGCAATATGTTTGGAACATCGAATAAAATCACAGTCTCGAATCGCAATACATATAGAATCGTGAGAATGGCAATACATGTCGCCAAATAAATATTGCGATATCGTACTGTGAGGTTCCTGGCAATTCCCAGCCCTAATTATTAATCAAGCTTGTTCTGCAAAACACTACACATACTAGCCAAGCCTCTGTTGGCAACAAAGAGCAGAGTGGCCAAATGAAACCATTTTGAAGCAGTTAATTGCACTAATCTAGCGAATTGATCCACATCGTTACTCCGGGAAAACACGGCCCCATAGCTCAAGTGGAAAGGGTGGTATTTGGAGATTGCTTGACGCGAGCGCAATAGTTTTTCATTAGACCTTTACAGTACACTTTGCTTTAGGAACCTATTCTTCAGTATGTTCGCTTTTCCACATTGCTGAAGTGCCCTAAGTCAGACAGAGTCAGGGTGAGGGTACCAAATGGCACCCTATTCCCTATTTAGTGCACTACTTTTGACCAGAGCCCTGTGGAAAGTAGTGCACAATATAGGCAATAGGGTCCCATTTAGGACAGCACCATGGTTTATGCTCCTAGTATTCACCCTTTATTTTGGATTCTGCCCACCTAGCAATTAGGTTGCTAGGGGAAACTGCACATAGAGCTAACATGTGCAGTGAATCTATCCTGGCTGGGCAATTCACATTGCAATAGCTCCTTGTGTGGTGAGCAAATATCCTGTATTACAACCGCCAATATCCCCCTGCATTACAACCGCCAATATCTTCCTGCATTGTACATCCTTCCCTGCGTCCCAAATGGCACCCTATTCCCTATATAGTACACTAATGGGTCCTGTTCAAAAGTAGTACACCATATAGGCAATAGGGTTCTATTTGGGATGCGTATCCCATGTGGAATGGGCTAAATTATTAAGATGTGGGTTTTTCACGAGGCTAACGTTGGCTAGCGGCAGTCATTATGGCTACATTAGCAGACTCAATAAAACACACACTTTTTGTTTGGATGCATTCTGTAAGCCCATGAACCAGACACATTTCAGTAGGAACAGTGCTTTTCTTACATTACGTAACTCAACAATCTGTTACTGTAATGCTGAGAAATGTGGCCACAGATGACACATTTGCTAATAACATATCTGATAGGATGCAGTTGCCCTAGATCTAAAGTCACTATGTTCTTCACAAGTTGAAGTTTGGGGGTTGGTAAGCTGTTCCTAGATCTGTGCCTAATAAATCCATAAAGTTGGATTACTATAATTGACATGAACATATATTTGTAACGCTGACAAAATGGGGAGTTACCTGCTGCCCTTATCATTATAACCCCTCTAAGCCCCACTAGCGAAGAAAATCACTTAGCACAGGGGTGTCAAACTCATTCCATGGAAGGCCTAGCGCAGGGTATTCGCAAACTTGGTCCTCGGGACCCCAAGGGGTGCTTGTTTAGTTTTTTGCCCAAGCACTACACAGCTGATTCAAATAATCAACTAATCATCAAGCTTTGATCATTTGAATCAGCTGTGTTACATCATGCCCAAACCGGTTCACCACCATGCGCAAATTGATTTTGTCCCCCCACACCAAACGTGATCACGACACACAGGTGGAAATATCAAAACCAACTCTGTATTAATTATTTTAATTTGGGGACCGGTCGAAAAGCATTAAACATTTATGGAAATGTATCTAGCTAGCTTGCAGTCTACGATCAGCTCCTTTGCCTTGCTCACATTGAGGGAGAGGTTGTTGTCCTGGCACCACATTGCCAATTCTCTTACCTCCTCCCTATAGGCCGTCTCATCGTTGTCGGTGATCAGGCCTACCACTGTTGTGTCGTCAGCAAACTTAATGATGGTGTTGAAGTCATGTTTGGCCATGCAGTCGTGGGTGAACAGGGAATACAGGAGGGGACTAAGTACACACCCCTGAGGGGCCCCAATGTTAAGGATGAACGTGGCAGATGTGTTGTTGCCTACTCTTACCACCTGGGGGCGACCCGTCAGGAAGTCCACAATCCAGTTACAGAGGGAGGTATTTAGTCCCAGAGTCCTTAGCTTGGTGATGAGCTTCATGGGCACTATGGTGTTGAAAGCTGAGCTGTAGTCAATGAACAGCAAAAGGTGTTCCTTTTGTCTAGGTGAGAAAGGGTAGTGTGGAGTGTGATTGAGATTGCGTCATCTGTGGATCTGTTGGGGCGGTATGCGAATTGGAGTGTGTCTAGGGTGTCCGGGAGGATGCTGTTGATGTGAGCCATGACCAGCCTTTCAAAGCACTTCATGGCTACCAACGTGAGTACCACGGTGAGGTAATCATTTTAGGCAGGTTACCTTAGCTTCCTTGGGCACAGGGACTATGGTTGCCTGCTGGAAACATGTAGGCATTACAGACTCGGTTAGGGAGAGTTTGAAAATGTCAGTGAAGACACTTGACAGTTGGTCTGCGCATGCTTGGAGTACACGTCCTGATAATCCGTCTGGCCCAGCGGCTTTGTGAATGTTGACCTGTTTAAAGGTTTAGTTCACATCGGCTACCGAGAGCGTTATCACACAGTCATCCAGAACAGCTGGTGCTCTCGTGCATGCTTCAGTGTTGCTTGCCTCGAAGCGAGCATAAAAGGATATTTAGCTTGTCTAGTAGGCTCGCGTCACTGGGCAGCTCGCGTCTGGGTTTCCCTTTGTAATCTGTAATAGTTTTCAAGCCCTGCCACATCCAACGAGCTTCAGAGCCGGTGTAGTAGGATTCAATCTTAATCCTGTATTGACGCTTTGCTTGTTTGATGGTTCGTCTGAGGGCATAGCGGGATTTCCTCACCGCCAAGTATGACACTGGTGTGGGTTGTCATGTATTTAGACTACTGGGGTCAATCAAAAGTCTTAATCATGGGGGATCTCCCCCATGTCCCAGCTCTTAACAGGGAGTAAACGAGTGTACACATCTGAGTGCTTTGGAGTGGACCTGGAAGTGTCCTCGAGTGACAATGACTGGGACAAAGTGACCCTTCGGGAAGATAAAATGAGGTATATTGAGGTGAAACGAGGTAAGCTGGCCATCAGCTGATATGATTCATCCAGAGCCCTGTCCTGGACACGGTGTTCATTATCCGACCCCCCGCCAGAGTGAGAGATTAAAGCAGATGTGTCCAAAGTCACTGAATTTAAAGTGACCGGTTGCGTTCATTAGGGATCAAATTGAGAAAATGACACACTGAAACGGGGAGTCATTTTTGTTTATTTCCGTTTCAAAACGCACCATTTTAAAATGGAAAGTTATTGTCAGGTGTTTGAAAGTAGAGTACAGAGCCAACTTCTTTATGATACCAAACCAAAGAACTCTGCCGAAATTAAATTCCTACAACTTCAAGCCAAAAACACTAGCCTGACTGGCCTCCCAATACACAGAGCAAGGTGATGTATGATACTACAGCTTTGGGCCTCCACACACAATGATCTCTTGTCAAACAAGGAGCAGACTCATTCTTCTTCCTTAATGGTCAGCCCCGGTGAACGAGACAAGGACGTATGGTCCGTCGTCCTGCAAGGCTGTCACTTTGAGAGTAACCATATACTTAGCCTGCGTCCCAAAATGCACCCTATACCAACATAGCTATACACTATATGGTAATAGGGTGCCATTTGGGACGCAGCCTTAGAAGAGATGTGCCTTGGCGGTGCCCCCTTTCGCTAGTGGTGCGTTTTGGGAGGGGTACATTGACAGAAGCTTAGGGACCCTAAGAGTGGAGAGGCGGTGAGAACATGAGGGGTAGAGGGTGGGGTACGGCTACTTACGTCTGTGTCGGGACCCTTATCCGCACCGGGGCAGCAGAACGTGACAAACTCATGGCACCTCTTGTGGACCACGAAACAGCAAACTGCAGAGAGAGAGAGAGAGAGAGAGAGAGAAGAAGAGTGAGACAAGTTGATCTGTTTTACTGTATCATAGCTTTAGCAGATCTAAATTAGCCTGAAGTCTTGCAAGACATAGAACAGACACCACCAAGAGCAGAGGGGGGGAAAAACAAGGTCTGGCTAATCATCTCTCCAGATGGTTTGTACAGCCTACGGCAGCCAAAGTACTGTACCACTACCTCCTCACTGTCTCGCAGGCCTTACAGGCGCACACACAACGGCACGGCATTCTCACTGAGTACACCCAGTGTGTGGCTACACTAGCACCACATTGGAAACCGAGCTGAGCTCAGACACTGGAGGATAATAGTGGTGGTGGAGCTGAGTGTATTGGCTGCTTGAATAATAGATAGTCTCTGAAGGCTCTGTCTTTTAGCTTGGCTACAGATTGCTGTCTTTTAGCCTATAGATCTCTCAGAATTGTAGCTATATCTTTTATATCTCTTTCCATCTCTCCAAACTATAGTTTACTGAACAAAAATGTAAACTCAACATGTAAAGTGTTGGTCCCATGTTTCATGAGCTGAAATAAAAATATTACAGAAATGTTCCATATGCACAAAAAGCTTATTTCTCTAAAATGTTGGCCTCAAATTTGTTTACATCCCTGTTAGTGAGCATTTCTCCTTTGCCAAGACAATCCATCCACCTGATAGGTCTGGCATATCAAGAAGCTGATTAAACAGCATGATCATTACATAGGGGACCATAAAAGGCCATTCTGAAACATGCAGTTTTGTCACACAACACCAGAGATGTCTCAAGTTTTAAGGAAGTGTGCAATTGGCATGCTGATTGCAGAAATGTACACCAGAGCAGTTGCCAAAGAATTGAATGTTAATTGCTCTACCATAAGCCACCTCCAACGTCGTTTTAGAGAATTTGGCAGTACGCCCAACCGGCCTCACAACCACGTGTAACCACGCCAGCCCAGGACCTCCACATCTGGCTTCTTCACCTGCGGGATCGTCTGAGACCAGCCGCCCGGAGAGCGGATGAAACTGAGGAGTATTTCTGTCTGTAATAAATCCCTTTTGTTGGGAAAAATGAATTCTGAATGGCTGGGCCTGGCTCCCAAGTTGGTGGGCCTATGCCCTCACAGGCCCACCCATGGCTGCGCCCCTGCCCAGTCATGTGAAATCCATAGATTAGGGCCTAATGAATTTCAATTGACTGATTTCCTTATGATCTGTAACTCAGTAAAATTGTTGCATTTATACTTTCGTTCAGTACATATCTCTATATCCCTGGCTCTCACAGGCCCAACCAAACTCAATTGCCTTCTGTGCTGTTAGCTCTATACTAAATGAATAGCATTGACGTTCAATAGTATTGATGTTCAGAGATGCACCGCAGTTAACAGCTACCACTAGTAATTGTTTGACCTTTTCATGACCCAATTACTCAATATCAACATGTTGGCTACATTATAGTAGCAGACGGTGAGAGGGTGGGTAGCAATGTACTAAAGACTTTTTTTTACATCATTATCACAGTTTCTGTAGTAGCAATTTTCACTAAATTCTAAGTAGAAGGGTGCAATGTGCCCACTCAAAGCTACGCTTCTTTTAGCTTTCAAACCAACATATAAGCCTACTGACCAACGAAACCAGCCTAGCGGAGTATCGGCTGGGCCTACATTTATTCAGGAAGTCTGATCTGGCTGAAACACAGTAAGCATCAAGGCCAAACGTCTCACGTTCACATCAACATTAACGATGGCCAAATTAATATCAACAACCCCGGCCCATCTCACCCCTGACATACCGGCTTGTCCAGACCAGTCAATACCCCCGCGAGACCACAACCCATAACTCGTATTACCACAGCCACCCACATGAAAGCCGTCACGCCGTAAATCCAAATGATTAATAACTAACTGCCATAAGTCTGCAGTACAGCCGGCAAATGGTCTGAAGCATCCATTTACCCCGATAGATCGTTACGAACTGCCACATGACGCCACAGAGTGCTATAAGCGAGTCAACAGTGAGTATGGTCGTAACAAACCAACACGCAATTAAAATGATCGCTCAAATTCTATCCCCCATTCGCAATTATTTGGTTTCTGAATCACGGCACGTAACGATATATCAGGCCCCGGCAGTCAGAGAGATGTACAGCGGTCTGTAATCTCTAATAAATGCGGAGGGAAGGAAGAGGTGAACTATGGTCTCTCTGCGGCATTGAAAACGTCCATAATAATGAGACCCACTAGACAAGCTAAAGTCTCGCAGCAGTTCAGTCGACGTCTATTCTATTTCAGTGCTCCCACACTGCTCTGAGAAGTGCCTTTATTGTATGTATTTTTAGGACCACTTTAGAGGAACCTGCTGCTCCAGAAGAAATTGGGTCATTCTGAACAATAGGGAACATTGCAGTTCAGCTAAGACTGTAAAAAAATCAATAATAATTGACCCAACCTATAACCTGCCCTGAAGTGATTGTTTCTTTATTAGAGTTTCTGGAAGGGGCCACTTTCCTCGCTAGTGGTTGAAAGAGAAAGGTCAAAGGGCGGAAGGCTGAAGATGGAAGACGTTACGGCTGCGTGTCCATGGATTCAGGCCCTAGTGTCCTTATTAGAGGGGATATCTGCTGGTGAAACTAGACCCACTGTTCTCCTACAGGCCGAAAGGAGCACTTAGGGCTTCACCACTGCTCCATCACCACCGCCATGAGCAACAGTTTCATTAGGGGCCTACAGAACAGACAAGCCTTAATGCAACTGCACTGTTGCCATAGGTTAATGGGATCCACTTTGTAGACTTGTAAATACAGTGGGACTGTATTGAGTGACGATTAAAATCTAATAGCAGGACCTTATTAATCAGGGTTTCACGGTTCTATGAGAAAGGATGAGCTGAGCATGCAATGGCTGATCTTGGATCAGTGAAACTCTCAATGGCTGTGAATCACTATACAGTTCCTGGATCAGGAGCAATGTGGACAAAGTGGTGGATTTGCAGGACTGCACTTGGATCATGTCACATTGGTTTCCTTACCCTGTAAGCAGTCTATGGACAAGGTATGACAGCAAGCCATGCTTTGGGTTTATTTCCCTGGCACTGTTTCCAAATGCTAATGATTTGTGGCACAAATCCCATCCTGGTAGCGTTATTAGTCCTGGTAGCGTTATTAGTCCTGGTAGCGTTATTAGTCTAGGTAGCGTTATTAGTCTAGGTAGCGTTATTAGTCTAGGTAGCGTTATTAGTCTAGGTAGCGTTATTAGTCCTGGTAGCGTTATTAGTCCTGGTAGCGTTATTAGTCCTGGTAGCGTTATTAGTCCTGGTAGCGTTATTAGTCCTGGTAGCGTTATTAGTCCTGGTAGCGTTATTAGTCCTGGTAGCGTTATTAGTCCTGGTAGCGTTATTAGTCCAGGTAGCGTTATTAGTCCTGGTAGCGTTATTAGTCCTGGTAGCGTTATTAGTCCTGGTAGCGTTATTAGTCCTGGTAGCGTTATTAGTCCTGGTAGCGTTATTAGTCCTGGTAGCGTTATTAGTCCTGGTAGCGTTATTAGTCCTGGTAGCGTTATTAGTCCTGGTAGCGTTATTAGTCCTGGTAGCGTTATTAGTCCTGGTAGCGTTATTAGTCCTGGTAGCGTTATTAGTCCTGGTAGCGTTATTAGTCTAGGTAGCGTTATTAGTCTAGGTAGCGTTATTAGTCCAGGTAGCGTTATTAGTCCAGGTAGCGTTATTAGTCCAGGTAGCGTTATTAGTCTAGGTAGCGTTATTAGTCTAGGTAGCGTTATTAGTCCAGGTAGCGTTATTAGTCCAGGTAGCGTTATTAGTCCTGGTAGCGTTATTAGTCCTGGTAGCGTTATTAGTCCTGGTAGCGTTATTAGCCCTGGTAGCGTTATTAGCCCTGGTAGCGTTACTAGTCCAGGTAGCGTTATTAGTCCAGGTAGCGTTATTAGTCTAGGTAGCGTTATTAGTCTAGGTAGCGTTATTAGTCTAGGTAGCGTTATTAGTCCAGGTAGCGTTATTAGTCCTGGTAGCGTTATTAGTCTAGGTAGCGTTATTAGTCTAGGTAGCGTTATTAGTCTAGGTAGCGTTATTAGTCTAGGTAGCGTTATTAGTCTAGGTAGCGTTATTAGTCCAGGTAGCGTTATTAGTCCAGGTAGCGTTATTAGTCCAGGTAGCGTTATTAGTCCAGGTAGCGTTATTAGTCCAGGTAGCGTTATTAGTCCTGGTAGCGTTATTAGTCCTGGTAGCGTTATTAGTCCTGGTAGCGTTATTAGCCCTGGTAGCGTTATTAGTCCAGGTAGCGTTATTAGTCCTGGTAGCGTTATTAGTCTAGGTAGCGTTATTAGTCTAGGTAGCGTTATTAGTCTAGGTAGCGTTATTAGTCCTGGTAGCGTTATTAGTCCTGGTAGCGTTATTAGTCCTAGGTAGCGTTATTAGTCCTAGGTAGCGTTATTAGTCCTGGTAGCGTTATTAGTCCTAGGTAGCGTTATTAGTCCTAGGTAGCGTTATTAGTCCTAGGTAGCGTTATTAGTCCTAGGTAGCGTTATTAGTCCTGGTAGCGTTATTAGTCCTGGTAGCGTTATTAGTCCTGGTAGCGTTATTAGTCCTGGTAGCGTTATTAGTCCTGGTAGCGTTATTAGTCCTGGTAGCGTTATTAGTCCTGGTAGCGTTATTAGTCCTGGTAGCGTTATTAGTCCTGGTAGCGTTATTAGTCCTGGTAGCGTTATTAGTCCTGGTAGCGTTATTAGTCCTGGTAGCGTTATTAGTCCTGGTAGCGTTATTAGTCCTGGTAGCGTTATTAGTCCTGGTAGCGTTATTAGTCCTGGTAGCGTTATTAGTCCTGGTAGCGTTATTAGTCCTGGTAGCGTTATTAGCATGTTTTGTGCAACATGTCCAAACCCTCCGAAAGCATCTCAAATTGGTTGTGAAGCTCAACAAAGTCACTTGAACATGATGCGCGAAAAATGTTTATATCTGTACTGTGACTCGGATGGGAGTCACGGTACCAATATTATAATTTTGAGCATTTGGAAACAGTGCCAGGGAAACTTAACCAAAGCATGGATTGATGTCAAACCTTGTCCATAGACTGCTTACAGGGTAAGGAAATCAACATGCAATATCTTTAATTTGGGTGATCTATCCCTTTAACAACGGTAAACATCACTTTTAGGCTGTAGCTGGATCAGAAATAACGGCGTCAAAAAGATAGCAAGACTTTGTACGACTTGGTGAGGTTTCAAAAGGCTTTGCTTTCTAATGGAAAAGGAGAAGTAAGTGAGCCGGTGAAAACGGCATTAGAAGAGCAGAGAGAAAATGTCATGTTGACTTTTAATGAAGGGTCTCACTGTGATCTAATTATTTCACACTGAGGGCACCATGAATTATGGAGGGGCCACAGTGTAATGTGGATTTTACAATAAATACTTATTACATCTTCAAATACCCCTCCGGCAGCAGAACAAGGGATTATTCCCTGAATGATAATGTCTCTTTCCCTGCCGTTGTTCCTGACTCAAATCAAACCATGCTCATGTCATGGCGAATGGTTGCAATTCAAAATACGTTCGTTTCTGTCATTCACGGCTGTGGAATGAGGATTGAGATGGATTCGAGAATGGGAATGTGTTTGGGATCTGGAATACGTGATCAAGATATGTAGACATCAGCGCATTGACTTGATGATGAAGTATGTGTCAGAATATGTGTCAAAATAATACGATTGCGGGGGGGGGTGAGGGTTTTTAGGAATCGCAAGCAAGGCATCCCATTGCCGGCTCTCACCACAGGCTGTTCAACGTCACTTCGGCTTAGTCACTCTACTGTTAATGATCATGAACTGTTTCGAACAGTTAGCTGCGTATGAGGAACATGAAAACACAGATGTTGAAAACTGCCAGTACGAGGCAGCATGTTTTTTGTTGTTAGTCTATGTACTTTTAGTTAGAACATTGGGTGAGCTTGACCATGACAAGCGTAATTGCAATAATTATATTGATTTACAATAAGCACCCTTTAAGTTGCACAAGCTGGTTCTAATGATGAGGTGAGCCTCTAAATACAAGTATACTGAACTCCAGCTAAAGGCCTGATAGTCACTTCTGTGTGTCTCAGTGTCTCTCGGTTATGGTGTGAAGTGCTCTTGAGAGGCGAACAAGAGAAGGTGTTTAAGAGCAGAGCGCCCTGCCTCTAACCCGACTCTGTCAGGTCTTCCATGTCACGCCAAAGAGACTGAGGAGAAGTCAAGGACAGGGGAGTAGGACAGTCAGTCACCACACCAGGGAGAGAGGGAGTCTGGAGACGACCTCCAATCGATGTGGCAGTGAATCAACCTCGACCCAGACATGGATAGTCCGAGGGTGGGTGGAAGAGACAGGGGATAGGAGGGAAGTCACATTGATAGAATGCTGCTTGCATCATAAACCAACCAGAGAAGCCATAAATAAGGAAACTACCAAAACGCTGAAACACTAGGCACAATAATGCAGAGCACTCAGCTAAATGGGACCTAAAAATCGTTTTTCAAATCATACAGTAACTCTAAGAGAACCAAATTGGTTATATTTTATTTAGTGCGGTGCGTATTATGGACTCAAGTGCCTATTATCTGTAATAATTTGCATTGCAATACGGCGAAACCACGACCATTACGACAATAACGACAACGATTATGATCACCATAGCAACAATAACGATGACGACACAAATGATGGTGATAATAATAATTATGATGAAAGTAAGGATAATAATGATGGGAATAATAATACTATGATGATGATGATGATGAAGGCTGTCAGCGGTTAGGTTATAATAACATCATAAACTCACAGATCCAGAAGTGGAAGGGGTGACAATGTTTCCCCAAATTTGCTCCTCTCTGATATAGTATAAACCAGGGCCTGAGTGGATGACAGAAGGAGTAACCATCCTTCATGTTAAGTAACGTCGTGGAGGAGCTCTAAAACTGGAGAAATAAATTCATTCAGACATTATTGTGTTGTGTGATTTATTCCCCCTCAAGCCTGGCCAACTCCAATATTTCTGTTTTAAATGGGAAACAAAACTGTTGTGGAGAAGAAGCGATAGGTTATAGATTTGGCTTGGCCATCTTAGTGGTTGTAATAGTGTAGATGAATTAATAAGTGTCTGTTATCCGCATAAATCTGTCTGATCGGTGCTTTCAGATCATACTTAAAAAGGTCCAATGCAGCCTTTTTCTATCGCAATATCAGATAACTTCTGGGTAACAATTAAGTACCTTACTGTGATTATTTTGGACTATTTGAAAACAATCAAAAATAGCTTCTTCGCAAAGTGCATTTCTCAATAAATTATTTTGCTAGGATTGTCTGGGAGTGGTCTGAGTGGGGAAGGGAAAACTGAAAACTGTTATTGGCAGAGAGGTTTGGAACTTTCTTTCTTATTGGTCTATTAACTAATTTTTCGCCTGGTGTTCTCACCAGGCAGGCCAAAAATCCATCCCACCAAAACAGGCTGACATTTCAGCCGCTTTTCTTTCCAAACAGCTCTTACACGACAAGGGCATTATCATCATTTTCACAATATCACAGTATTATTCCAACATCATAGTGTGGAAATATATATATAAAAAAACAGGAAATCACGTTTTTGACTGCATGGGGCCTTTAATTCTCGATCAAGGTTGTAACAATGATTTATGTTGGAGAGATCCAGTCTCCCTCCAGCTATTTTCTGCATCAACACTCATAATGCATATCACTCTGTATGTTCAGCTTCTTAATGAAAACCTATAATCTACTGTGGGATGAAGTCATACTCACTGAGAATCATGAATTTCCACTAGTCTTACTTTACAACATAATATATCAACATAAATGACATACTACTCCCTCTTATGGACCGCAGTATGTATTTAATCAGATATCTCCCAAACAGATTTCTCAGCAGCTTGTTCGATGGGTAATTACAATAAAACAATAAAGCCCTCTATCAGTATGTGGGATGTAGCTTTCCCTAGTTTTCATCTGCAATAAAACTCTTTGGCGTTTGGGTCATAAAGCTGAAATAGTAGGTCTGTTAGAGCGAAGCATAGCTTCAGTCGTGGCTTTTACAACCCAGAACTACTGCAGCTTCCTCTTACCTAGGCATCATACAACCCATACAATATGCATCATACAACCCATACAATACGCATCATACAACCCATACAATATGCATCATACAACCCATACAATATGCATCATATAACATGGACGGTAGGGCATAACCATTCGTGGCAGGCTAAGCCTGGTTATGGCATACTATACAACTCCATTGTCGTGAAGTGTTCGAGTGGGCTTGACTATAATATTGCTTATGTGATGGTCATCAAGCATCGACTGATGTGAATGCGCTTACATGTGTCATGTCATTCAGTGTGAACTCCATGAATGGGGTTTAGGCTTGTCATGTCAGGTTTATGACGTCATGTCATTACTCATTCAGAGACGTAAGGGTTCCTGCACAGCGTTCCCGAGTGGCGCAGCGGTCTAAGGCACTGCATCTCAGTGCAAGAGGCGTCACTACAGACACCCTGGTCCCCGAATCCAGACTGTATCACAACCAGCCGTGATTGGGAGTCCCGTAGGGCGGCGCACAATTGGCCCAGCGTCATCCGGGTTTGGCCGGTGTAGGCCGTCATCGTAAATAAGAATTTGTTCTTAACTGACTTGCCTACTTAATTAAAGGTTAATTAAAAGAAATACAAATAAAACCAACTAGCTTCCTGTTTGATGCTCTGTTTGCAGCCACTGTGAAAGGATTTAGATTTGTCATGTCAGGTTTGTCATTACTCATTCAGATGTACAGTAAGGGCTCCTAATTCCAGCTCAGTGTTAACCAACTAGCTCCCTATACAGTACAATGCTCGCCCTCTCCACCCACTGTACTGAAAAATCTGTGTCGTGTTTATTATGTCAAACGATGTTTTCTTCCGCTTCGTGCCTACTGAACACAGCCCTGGTGGAGGTTAGTAGGGTGGGAACTGTGATTAATCTCAGAGCAGCTTAGTTTAAAGTCACTGGAGACTCAGCTGGGGCTAGCAGAGGTTTCGTGAGGGAAATGGAGGAAGAAACTGCTACATTTTCCCCCTAAATGTAATTCCCCCTAAGATGAGGCTAGTAAGTCTTCTGCTCAGGGGAATTCCTCAGTGCCTGGTGGTGAGTAGAGAAGAGAGAGGAAAGGAGTTTAATCTGATTTCAAAGGAGGCTTTAGGAGGCTTGGGTAGGGGTTTAGTCACACTTGGGTGATCTGGGCTGGGTGAGAGTCACTTCTTTCTTGTGCACCAAGAAAGACAAGAAAGACAAATGGACACACTCACATCCACAGCTGTGTCCCCGTAGGGTTCATGTGTGTTCTGTAACTGGACCACACACATAACAGACAGTTAACCCTTTACACTCATGAAAATGGGCCTATATGGATAGGGCTAGATTAAAATGTTTCCAACAGAAGTAATATGAAAAGCATATGCATAACCATGGTAGCAATTGAAAGAGAACAGTTTGGAGATTATGGGGAAATTATTGGCTCAAAAGGTGAGGACACAACCGTTCACCTGACAACTGAATCCAAACATTACGCTGTTGATTTGATGTGCATTTTACATTTACTGTACATTTTTCGCCGCATTTGTTGATGACGAAATCTGAAAATACTCTGGATACATTCAGCAACATGAGAAGACTATTCCTGGAGAAATGTGGGGTAGGTGCAACATAAGACCAAAAAAATTAAGTATGCACAGTTTGAAGCAATTTCAAAAGAAGAGTCATCAACTTTAAGGTACTTTTTTTGAGCTCTCCTACAGTAGCCGTGCCGTTGAGGAACACAACTCCGCATCCTCGTCATCACACAAATCACCGTTGTTGTTTACACAATCCAAAAAACGGTCCATTATAAATCGCAATCTGGATCAGGTGAGCATGATTTGAAAGCTTGTTATATTGCCAACACGACTAGCTAAGTTATACAGTAAGATGTCAGTCAAAACCCATACAGCGCTGGGAAGCGCAGAGCCAGAGCTCTGACGTCATGTATAGCATGTTATTGTGCAGCCACTGCATTCCAATTTAGGCGCTTATTAGCCATTTTCAACCCGTATTCAGGTTCGAATGTAAAGGACTACACACATGCATACTGTACACACACATAAACATCAACACTACAAGTGCTGTTGAAACTCAACAAGTGGTCACGGTTATTTGAGTGCCTTTACAAGTTAACAGCGTATACCACATTATCGCTAGTTGAGTACAGCTCAAAACATAGCCCTGTTTGGAAGGCTCTTGTCCTGTACAGCCAGTGTCTACTGCCTTGAAAAGACCAAGCCAAGGGGAGAGAGGGAGGGGCCCCTTCGTGCAGGGAAAGGGTCGTCTGTTTCCAAGGGAACAAGCACAGTAAGGGCAATAATGACAGTATCTTTAATTTCTTATGATTATATCTCCCAAGCTCCATCAGTAGCCCAGGGTGGAAGGGCGAGAACAGGTGTGTTCCTGCGCGCGCGCGAGAGTCTGCCTGCGTGTATGTGCATGAATGCACGTGTGTGATTATTGCCCTGTCATCAGTGTTCTGTCTTCACAAAGAGGAGACATGGACCTCCTGTTGCACTATGGGTATTATAGAGCCCATGGTCACGATGACAGCCAGGTACAACAGTGGTGCAGGGAAGTGATTTTCACTTGACAGGGAACACGACTCAGTCTTTTCAAAACCATGAAGGACACTCTCAATACACACATTTGAGCTGAAAGGAAGACATCATCCATTGGGAATTGAGACCATCTCTTGAACACCCTTTCTGCATTGCACTGGTCCTTGCGGTCATCCATATCACCAATAGTTACTCAGTCAAGGAGACCTAATGACTTTAGCTACCCTTTTTGTTCCATTGATACCTTTTTTGTTCCCCCACCGCTTCTCCTTCACCCAAATCCAGACAGCTGATGTTCTGAAAGAGTTGCGAAATCTGGAACCCTACAAATCAGCTGGGCTAGACAATCTGGACCCTCTCTTTCTAAAATTGTCAGCCAAAATTGTTGCAACCCCAATTACTAGCCTGTTCAACCTCTCTTTTGTATCGTCTGAGATCCCTAAGGATTGGAAAGCTCCTCCTTCTTCAAAGGGGGAGACACTCTAGACCCAAACTGTTACAGACCTATATCCATTCTAAAATCATCGAAAGCCAAGTTATCAAACAGATCACCGACCATTTCGAATCCCACCGTACCTTCTCCACTATGCAATCTGGTTTCCCAGCTGGTCATGGGTGCACCTCAGCCACACTCAAGGTGCTAAACGATATCATAACCACTAACGATAAGAGACGGTACTGTGCAGCCATCTTCATCGACCTGGCCAAGACTTTTCGACTCTGTCAATCACCGTATTCTTATCTTATCAGCCTTGGTTTCTCAAATGACTGCCTCGCGTGGTTCACCAACTACTTCTCAGATAGAGTTCAGTGTGTCAAATCGGAGGGCCTGTTGTCCGGACCTCTGGCAGTCTATGGGGGTACCACAGGGTTAAATTCTCGGGCCGACTCTTTTCTCTGTATACATCAATGATGTCGCTCTTGCTGCTGGTGATTCTCTGATCCACCTCTACGCAGAAGACACCATTCTGTATACTTCTGGCCCTTCTTTGGACACTGTGTTAACAAACCTCCAGATGAGCTTCAATGCAATACAGCACTCCTTCCGTGGCCTCCAACTGCTTTTAAATGCTAGTAAAACTAAGTGCATGCTCTTCAACCGATTGCTGCCCGCACCCTCCCGTCTGACTAGAATCACTACTCTGGACGTTTCTGACTTAGAATATGTGGACATCTACAAATACCTAGGTGTCTGGTTAGACTGTAAACTCTACTTCCAGACTCACATTAAGCATATCCAATCCAAAATTAAATCTAGAATCGGCCTCCTATTTCGCAACAAAGCCTCCTTCACTCATGCTGCCAAACATACCGTCGTAAAACTGACTATCCTACCGATCCTTGACTTCGGCGATTTCATTTATAAAATAGCCTCCAACACTCTACTCTGCAAATTGGGTGTAGTCTATCACAGTGCCATCCGTCTTGTCACCAAAGCCCCATATACTACCCACCACTGCGACCTGTATGCTCTCGTTGGCTGGCCCTCACTACATATTCGTCACCAAACAAACCCACTGGCTTCAGGTTATTGATAAGTCTACGCTAGGTAAAGCCCCGCCTTATCTCAGCTCAGTGGTCACCATAGCAACACCCACCCGTAGCACGCGCTCCAGCAGGTATATCTCACTGGTCACCCCCAAAGCCAACACTTATCACTGAAGCTGGAGTCTTATCTCTCCCTCTCTAAGCATCAGCTGTTAGAACAGCGTACCGATCACTGTACCTGTACACAGCCCATCTGTAAATAGCACACCCAACTACCTCATCCCCATATTGTTACTTATCCTCTGACTATTTTGCACCCCAGTATCTCTACTTGCACATCTATCACTCCAGTGTTAATGCTAAATTGTAATAATTTCGCCTCTATATTGCCTTACCTCCGTACTCTTCTACATTTTTATTATTATTTTTTTATTTTTTTTAAATACACTCTTCCTGGTCAGCCTTAGCTTTGGTTGTGTCATTGTTTTCTGGGAGTAATTGTTGGAGTGCAGGTTCTGCATTCAAAGTGCCAATTACCTTCTATTGACTAAATCCCCGCAGTATTCAACAGATGATTAGGGGTCTTACAGGCTTGGCACACAATGGAAGTTTGCGGAGCGCAGATGACACCAGTTATAATCAGAGCTCGATGGAGAACAGACAGAGGTCTACAGGCTTGACCTGTAACGGAGGTGTCTGGAATGGTGTCAACACGTTGTTATTGGCTCTCAAAAGAGAACCCTCACAGAATGGAGGTTGGCGAGAAACACTGTTGACACTCTTTACATTGGCCACTTACAGAAGGCGATCGGAGGCATGACACAGCTTTGAGCATGACACAAAATGGAGGTTGGCCGGAACTCAATCGACACTCTACAGTCCATATGGCCACGTCAGAGGCTTGACACAGAATGGAGGTCTCCGGAAGGCAGTCGCTGCTTGTTACACAATGAGCACTTATTGGGGATGGAAACTGTAGGAAGGAACACTGGCAGGGGGCACTTGGAGGCGGGGCTAGAGGCAATAATCATCTGCCCATTCAAACGGGAGCCAATGGCATCAAAGGCCAAGGTAACAATGATGCCAAGGTAACAATGGCGTCAAGGGGAGAAGCTGAACCAGGTTGATATCCGGCTTTTATGAGGATCCATTAATCATTGATAATTATGAGGGACTGGGTCACTGGGAAAGCGTTATAGTAGCCTTCATAAAGGACTCCGATGTGACTCTTCATGGTACAGTTTATGATGTAGCAAAGATACCCAGGCTTCGTTTCACAGCAACAGGTATTGAGCCACTATGCCAATGGAATACACTCACTAAAATCATTGAATAGGGACATGGCCTCGATTCATTTTTCTATTTTCTTTTTCTCCAGATGGTATAGCTGTGTGAGATCATTACCTATCCATCAACTATCCCGTGGATTGCAATTCAATTATGCAACAAATAATGTCTTTCACAGGTAATGCCACTCACAGTATTGCTGTAGGAATAGCGGAATAGGAGGAAGACTCAATTTTCCCAGGCAATTATTCAGGAGTATTTGAATTCATTATCTGTTGTTGATTGAACCAAGCCAACCTTGTCTAGAAAATAGATTTGTTTGGGTTAAGTGAAGCTGTTCACAAACCTGAACGCGTGATGGTTTGGATCTGATTGGTTTTTGAGTGTGTGTGTGTGTGTGTGTGTGTGTGTGTGTGTGTGTGTGTGGAGGAGATTATCTTGACCGTGTTCATATGTGTGTGTGTGTGTGTGTGTGTGTGTGTGTGTGTGTGTGTGTGTGTGTGTGTGTGTGTGTGTGTGTGTGTGTGTGTGTGTGTGTGTGTGTGTGTGTGTGTGTAATGCTTTTGACCGTGTTTACTACCTTCCTTTGAGGTGATAAACACCCTTTCACACTCCTGACCTCACTGCAGCCCTTTGAAGACGTCAGACAGCATTTCTGAATAGCAAACGGATGTGACATTATTCAACAGATAATGGAGATCTGACAAAGATCTTAAAATCAGTATAGAGATACCTGTGAGCTTGGTTACATTCAAACTGAAAGTTATTTTATTACTCCTGGAAATGTGTTCATTACATTAATGCTACAAGTTTGCGCATTACATTAATGCTACACATTCGCCCACTACACAGTTCTCTTCAATTATCCATGCAGAATAAAGACAGAATGCAGCGGTTCCCAAACTAGGGTTTGTGACCCCATGTGGGGTCACCTGATAATAAAATATGGAAGTGGGAGAATTACCTAAATCCTTAGCAGTCTACACACAATACCCCATAATGACAAAGCGATTACAGGTTATTAGAATTTAACAAAGTTGTACAACATTTAAACAGAAATAGCTTATTTACATAAGTATTCAGACACTCTGCTATGAGACTCAAAATTGAGCTCAGGTGCATCCTGTTTCCATTGATCATACTTGAGATGTTTTTACAACTTGATTGGAGTCCACCTGTGGGAAATTCAATTGATTGGACATGATTTGGAAACACACACACGTCTATATAAAGGTAAGGGAGAAGGGCCTTGGTCAGGGAGGTGACCAAGAACCCGATGATCACTCTCACAGAGCTCTAGAATTATTCTGTGGAGATGGGACAAGCTTCCAGAAGGACAACCAACTCTGCAGCACTACACCAATCAGTGCTTTATGATAGAATGGCCAGGCGGAAGCCACTCCTCAGTAAAAGGCACATGACAGCCCACTTGGAGTTTGCCAAAAGGCACCTAAAGACTCTGACCATGAGAAACAAGATTCTCTGGTCTGATGACACCAAGATTCAACTCTTTGGCCTGAATGCCAAGCGTCACATCTGGAGGAAACCTGGCACCATCCCTACGGTGAAGCATGGTGGTGGCAGCATCGTGATGTGGGGGTGTTTTCCAGCGGCAGGGACTGGGAGACTAGTCAGGATTGAGACAAAGATGAACAGAGAAAAGTAGAGAGAGATCCTTGATGAAAACCTGCTCCAGAGCACTCAGGACCTCGGACTGGGCTGAACGTTCACCTTCCAAAAGGCCAACGACCCTAAGCACACAGCCAAGACAACGCAGGAGTGGCTTCGGGACAAGTCTCGATGTCCTTGAGTGGCCCAGCCAGAGCCCGAACTTGAACCCGATCGAACATCTCTGGAGAGACCTGAAAATAGTTGTGCAGCAACGCTCCCCATCCAATCTGAAAGAGCTTGAGAGGATCTGCAGAGAAGAATGGGAGAAACTCCCCAAATACAGTTGTGCTAAGCTTGTAGTGTCATAGCCAAGAAGAATCGAGGCTGTAATGGTGCCAAAGGTGCTTTAACAAAGTACTGAGTAAAGGGTCTGAATACTTATGTAAATAAGGTATTTTAAAAAAACAACGTTTTTTTGCTTTGTCATTATGGGGTATTGTGTGTAGATTGATGAGCAAAACATAACAATGTAATCCATTTTAGAATAAGACTAACCTAACATAATGTGGAATAAGTCTGAATACTTTCCCAAAGGCACTGTATATTTTACAATAGCATCTTTGTATCCCAGAATCATTGTAATGTGGTTAACCTTGACATTCGAAATGAAAATGATTCAAATCTAAAAGATACAATTTAACAAGAGAGTGCCCTTAGATCATGGGAAAAGGCCACACTCAGACTTCCGACTTCAGCGCGTTCAAGACAACTGGGAACTCGGAAATATTCAAGCTCCGATTGGGAAAAATAGTTTTGAACGGTCTACCAACTCAGGAACTTGGCCATCTTTCTAGAGCTCTACCTAAAGATCACTGACGTCATGATTTGACCTCTTATCTTTTCGAGTTCCCAGTTGTCTTGAAAGCCCCATAAAACTCATAGTAGGCTACCCTTCGCCAGCTCAAATTTGTGTGAAGCTGGATTCAGTGCTCTCGTCTACATTAAAACCAAATATCCATCCAGGTTAGATGTGACAGCAGAGATGAGGTGCGCGCACTGTCGACCACGCTCCCTGACTTTGAGAAGCTCCGAAGCGACATGCATCAATCACACCCATGTCATTAGCGGTGGTGAGAAGAGACATTATGTCAGACTAATTTGCAATTGACTGTCATAGTCCCACATTGAAAGTATGTGATGGTGAGTTGAGAAGACAATCAGAAATACTGTTAGAATGTATTTCAATTGACTGCCATAGTAAACATTGGCTGTTATAAAAAAGTAATAAAAAAGTAAACATTGGCTGTTAATTACATCATTTTTTTCACCTGGTTGGGGTCGCGAGAATTTTCAGATATCAAAATGGGGTGGTGGGCCAAAAAAGTTTGGGAACCCCTGATCTAATGAAACATGATCATTGTCAGCGATGCTTGCACTGCAGAGAGCCGTTTTAAATGAAACCATAAAACACTTGCCAGAGGTAATAGTCTGAAGATATATTAGGCTGTGTGTACTCTACAGCAAACATGGCCTGACAGCCAACTAGTCCTACAAGAGACAAACATCTAACCTGGGTTGTGTGTAGCAGGGCACACTGTCAACATAAAAAGAAAATGAGTGTTTCCAATTGGAAAGGTGGTCCCTCCCTGTTTCAGTCCGTTTTCTTCCATTTGTTTCCTAATGAACAGGACCCTGACTAGTCGACAGGACATGAACATCTGACCTGACATTTCGTCTGTGCCACTCCCATAGATAGATTTCAAAGGCCCTTAGCTCTGATTGGCTGGTGGTCCAGCCTATGGCTGGTAGGCGCATTACCAGTCCCCGTAGAGCTCTGTTCATCATCGATCTTCCTGCACCCATAGAGTGTGTGTGTGACCTGTGGTCAGACCATCCATTTAAACACACAGCAGCAGACAGGGCAAACAAGCTCTGGAGGTTGATAGTAGAGGTCGACCGATTAAATCGGAATGGCCGATTAATTAGGGCCGATTTCAAGTTTTCATAACAATCGGAAATCGGTATTTTTGGGCGCCGATTTAAAAAAAAAATATATATTTTTTTTACGCCTTTATTTAATCTTTATTTAACTAGGCAAGTCAGTTAAGAACACATTCTTATTTTCAATGACGGCCTAGGAACAGATTTTTAACCTTGTCAGCTCGGGGGAGCCAATCTTGCAACCTTACAGTTAACTGGTCCAATGCTCTAACACCTGATTACATTGCACTCCACGAGGAGCCTGCCTGTTACGCAAATGCAGTAAGCTAAGGTAAGTTGCTAGCTAGCGTTAAACTTATCTTACAAAAAACAATCAATCAATGACTGTCATTGCTCCAATGTGTACTTAACCATAAACATCAATGCCTTTCTTAAAATCAATACACAAGTATATATTTTTAAACCTGCATATTTAGCTAAAAGAAATCCAGGTTAGCAGGCAATATTAACCAGGTGAAATGGTGTCATTTCTCTTGCGTTCATTGTACGCAGAGTCAGGGTATATGCAACAGTTTGGGCCGCCTGGCTCTTTGCGAACTAATTTGCCAGAATTTTACGTAATTATGACATAACATTGAAGGTTGTGCAATGTAACAGGAATATTTAGACTCATGGATGCCACCCGTTATATAAAATACAGAACGGAATAAACGTTTTGTTTTCGAGGTGATAGTTTCCGGATTAGTCAAAGGTATATGGTTTAGAGAGAAATAGTCGACGCGTTATAATTCCTGTAATAACTTGCGGCTGAACTTGAAAGGGGTTCCTTCGTTATTTTACCGTTCATGTCTTCCATAGAGAATGTCTTGATCTACTTCAAATAAGGTCTGTGTTTCGCGGAGGAGCAGACTGACAGAGGACCATGCAGACAAGCACTGCTCATGTTATTTGAGACTAAATATACTTTATGTATTATATTAAGTTAAAATAAGTGTTCATTCAGTATTGTTGCAATTGTCATTATTACAAAAATGTGTGTGTGTGTATGATATATATAAATAAATAAATATGTATATTTTTTATTATTTTTAAATCGGCCGATTAAATCGGTATCGGCTTTTTTTGTCCTCCAATAATCGGTATCGATGTTGAAAAATCATAGTTGATAGACAGCAACACAAATCACTTGCTGGAACATTTATGAGGCTCTGTGTATGTCTGAATCACCATCAATACCATAAAAGGATTCCCCATCTTCCCCAGGTAAGGAATTGTAGATAACAGTGAATTGCTTTTTGTAGGGTCAATTAGAACCTGATCAATAAGGGCTTTCAGAAGGGAAATGGGTGGCAATAGAGTATGGTTATGAATGCTGTTACCCGAGGCCAAACAGACAGTGTGAAAAACAGCCTTATTTTCTTGGATAAAACCACAAGTATAAACCACTGGAGGTTCCAGTTTGCTTCAGAAGCTTCTAATTGTGTGGGTTTGGGTTAGCAGCTACATTAGCCCCACTTAACAGGCTTACAGCCTTGATCTCTTCACTCTGTGTCAGAGATAAACATCAGTGAGAGAATATAGCGCCGCATTAGCGATTAGCATGCCATGGCATCTGTGGTGCTAGCAGCTAGAGGCCTAGCGCTAAGTGACGACGGCGTTCGAAGCTCACGCGTGAACATGTGTTCTGCTATGGACTGGGGACAGCTCACTAAGCCCCTGGCCATGGTTGGTGCGGACAATGATGATGGATATGAGGAACAAGTCAACCAAGACAATAGAGAGCTGCTGCTTCCACACAACTCAACACCTCCGTAGGAACACGGAGGATTGACTGATCCTGGACGCCTGACAAAATTAAACACCACCGGCTTGGAGTCACACTCCCTCCAATTAGTCTTCACTACAACATCTCAGCTGCATTATAACCTCTCTGAGAACAAGAGGTTAGTACAGTACAATCGAACTGTAATAGTCAGGAGATCAGTCAAATTAACACTTGCTGGCCATAATAAAATAGGCTAAAACCACAGGAGGACAACTTTTTCGTAATTGAATTATGAACTCAAATTATCCATGCGCCTTCTGTTTGTTATTTGTCTTGGCAGCTCTCCTCTGAAACCTAGCAGTTTCCAAAATGAAGCAATCAATTAAGCCATGTGGTAAAATGCCAATGTACTGCAGAGAAAGTTTTTTTTTTTTTTTTAATTAAGCATATCAACTAAGCTATGTGGTAAAACTCTAATATACTGCAGATAAATAGTTTCCCAAAATTAAGTAATACTCCAATGTACTGCCAATAATGAGGTTCATTTCTAGTTCTTCCAGACTAGAAAGTGTTAAATAATGATGCTCCTCCCCCACCAGAAACGGGCAAAACATTGTCTAGAGTAGAATAGCGAAAGAGTAGGCTAGTACTTGATTGATCCCAACTTGAGGAATTGCTTTACCACAACAAGCGTCAGCAGTGATTGCAAAGACAAGGATCCATAACACATAGTAAAAAACACATGTAAAAAAAGACAACTGCACCCTGGGAACAATAAGAGATCAAGTCCAATTAAACAGGACAAGGAATAAGGAAATGATACTTTAGACAAGTCTTCTCTGATCAATGGACCACAGATTAGGAAGTCATGTAATAGAGGTTCTGGTTGTTGTTGCTGGCACAGTTAATGTCATGTTTCAGTGGGGAGATCCTTAATAACTGCTTCTGCTGTAGTGGAGGAGGAACAACACAATCGACCTGACGATCAATAGAAAAGCAATCTGGGCCGGAATCAATACGGCCTCATCAGAGCAGTTTTGAATCAAAAATCAAACGATACATTATGTGTCTCTGTAGTCTGCTGCGTGCATTGAGATTTTGATTGGGCTGGGATTGCTCACACGCATTAAGCTCTTTTGTCCATCGAAACCTCTCATCTAGATCTGAGATGAGGAGAATAATCCCAAAAATATATAATGAAGAACCATGATTGCTGCTGTGCTGATGCGTAAACAAATCAAGCAGAGAACGCTGCTTGGTGATGCATTTCCATCGCTATTGTAATCATCATAGTGATTACAGACTGCACGAATAGGCTGTAACACAAAACATTGTGACTCTATTAAATTGAGCGTTAGAGCAGGGAAAAAAATATTACATTTATTCTGACTATCCCCTAGTCTCATTGTGTATTTCGTAGCAATATCAATGGCACAATATAGGCAGGAGACCATAGGCACAGCAATATCCAACAGCCATAAGTATTCAATGTATCAAAACAACTGGGTGCTAGCGTTACTGTGAAGGGAGGAAGGGGGCTTAATGGAATGTGCGCATGGGGAACGGCAGTGACAAACACGAAATTGCAGCGTTATAGACATAGTAGCGTTATAAAGCGCCCGATGGGTTGATGTCAATGAGAAGACGACCCTTTAGAGCGCGTCAAGCCTCGTTACTGTTAGCTTGATAATGGGTCCTGTTATTCTCTCACGAGTGGGTTTGTTGGAGTGAAAAAATATAATTGAGAAATCGTTCAATTGATTCTAGGCCTTGATATAACTGTATGTTGCGCTTTGAAATTGTAGGCTACGTTCCCCATTTTTAAACAAGTGCAAGTGCTCTGGGTACGGTAAGTGGAACACAGGAAACAATGGAAACAAAGAGTTTAGAGAGAGCAGAGTTCGAGAAGGTGGTCAAGTGGTTTGTAATGGGTTGCATGGGTAGCATATAGCATGGGTAGCATATAGCATGGGTAGCATGGGTTTGACCAAGGGACCACATTTTACCACAGATGTACACTACCGTTCAAATGTTTGGGGTCACTTAGAAATGTCCTTGTTTTTGAAAGAAAAGCACATTTTCTGTCCATTAAAATAACATCAAACTGATCAGAAATACAGTGTAGACATTGTTAAATGTTGTAAATGGACTATTGTGGCTGGAAACTGCAGATTTTTTATGGAATATATGCATAGGTGTACAGAGGCCCATTATCAGCAACCATCACCACTGTGTTCCAATGGCATGTTGTGTTAGCTAATCCAAGGCTAAATGATCATTAGAAAACCCTTTTGCAATTATGTTAGCACAGCTGAAAACTGTTGTGATGATTAAAGACACAATAAAACTGGCCTTCTTTAGACTAGTTGAGCATCTGGAGTGTCAGCATTTGTGGGTTCGATTACAGGCCAGAAACAAAAACCTTTCTTCTGAAACTCGTCAGTCTATTCTTGTTCTGAGAAATTAAGGTTATTTCATGCTAGAAATTGCCAAGAAACTGAAGATCTGGTACAAGGCTGTGTACTACTCCCTTCACAGAACTGTCTCTAACCAAAATAGAAAGAGGAGTGGGAGGACCCGGTGCACAAGTAGTGTGTCTAGTTTGAGAAAAAGATGCCTCCCAAGACCTCAACTGGCAGCTTCATTAAATAGTACCCGCAAAACACCAGTCTCCACGTCAACAGTGAAGAGGCGTCTCCGGGACTGAATTTCAAACAAACACAGATTCAACCACAAAGACCAGGGAGGTTTTCCAAGGCCTCGCAAAGAAGGGCACCTATTGGTAGATGGGTAAAAATAAAAAAAGAAGTAATTCATTGAATATCCCTTTGAGCATGGTGAAGTTATTAATTACACTTTGGATAGTGTATCAATACAAATATACAGGCGTCCTTCCTAACTCAGTTGCCAGAGAGGAAAGGAAACCACTCATCGATTTCACCATGAGGTCAATGGTGACTTTAAAACAGTTAGAGTTTAATGGCTGGGATAGGAGAAAACTGAGGATGTCTCAACAAAGTAAAACCGAAAAAATTTAAATGAACTGTCTGTCCTGAATACAAAGTGTTATATTTGAGGCAAATCCAACACAACACGTCACTGACTACACCTCTTCATATTTTCAAACATGGTGGTGGCTGCATCGTGTTATGGGTATGCTTGTCATCGGTAAGGGAGGTTTTTTAGGATAAAAAACAGAATAGTGCTAAGCACAGGCAACATCCTAAAGGAAAACCTGGTTCAGTCTGCTTTCCAACAAACACTGGGAGACAAATTCACCTTTCAGCAGGACAATAACCTAAAACACAAGGCCAAATATACACTGGAGTTGCTTACCTATGTAACAGATGTATTATGTACTCTCCCTGCGTTGTTTTTTTTTTTTTTTTTTTTTCCCCAGTTGAGCATCATTTATTTCTGCTGTTGTTAAATGGGAAACAGCACGTTAGTTGTGCAGGACTTAATAGTGTTGATGGCTGTCGATGGCAAAATCCCTTGCATCACATTTTCATACTGGGCGAACAAAATACAAAAATACAATACAAAATATAACATGTGTAAATACCTGTTGTTAAATGGGAAACAGCACCTTAGTTGTGCAGGACTTAACAGTGTTGATGGCTGTCGATGGCAAAATCTGTAGCATGAAGACAACTGTTAGCCGTGGCTTATGTGACCATGACATCGGTGTATGCTAGCTAACACAATTATTTACAGCAATCATATGCCAAAGCACATCCCAGAAAGCCCCTCAATCCCTAACAGGTACCATATACCCACACATGTATAAAATCAGTAACGTACAGCAAACTTGTACACATTGTAAAATAGAAAATAGAAAACAGTATTCAGAACGTGACCTACCCCTTGCATCACATTTTCATTTTCATACTGGGAAGACCATTTTCATACTGGCCCCGCTATCTGCAAGCGGGGCCAATCACAACACCCCTTATTGTCATCAGAGTTGAACTAACCAATAAGAATGCTTGAACATCAAATACACATTTCTTTAGAGGCAAGTGGAAACATAACCAACCCTGTTACACCTAGACAACATTGAATGTTCCTGAGTGGCCTAGTTACAGTTTTGACCTAAATAGGCTTGAAAATCTATGGCAAGACTTAAAAATGGCTGTCTAGAAATGATCAACACCAATTTGACAAAGCTTGAAGAATTTAAAAAAAAATAATATGCAAATACTGTCAAATCCAGCTGTGCAAAGCTCTTAGAGATTTACCCAGAATGAATTGCAGCTGTAATCTCTGCCAAAGGTGATTCTAACATGTATTGACTCACGAGTGTAAATACTTATGTGAACAAGATATTTCTGCATTTAAATTTCAATACATTTGTCATGGGGTATTGTGTGTAGATGGGTGAGAGAAAATGTTGAATCCAGGCTGTAACACAACAAAACGTGGAAGAAGTCAAGGGGTATGAATAGTTTCTGAAGGCACTTTAGCCTAGTTCAACAGTTCAACTATGTTACGCGACCATGGGCCAAACACCCCATAACAGTATTTGCACTGCCTTTCCCTTAAGGACCACAAAACAAAATTCCTCTGCATTCTCAGCAGACACACACAGGGCAGAGCCAGGCTTCCTGTTTAGCCAGCGCTAGGCTAACGCTGGGGAGAACAGCTGGCCTCCATTAGATAGCTGGTGAAGAGACCTAAGAGAGGGGAGTAGAGGGAGGCTAGGTATCATAGTCACTGCCTGCCGCAATGGGAGCCTGTTGCGCAGATGTTTTCCCTTTAGTGTAGAATTCTTCAGTTTCATTGGAAACTGACCTGTTCTCAGCCACTTTTCAATGCTAAACATGTCAACCGTACAGTTTGCATGCTGAGGTGAGCTAGCTAGCTTGACAATGTAAGACAGGTTTACAGTTCAATATCTTAAGGAATGTTCTAACACTGACCGTGCAGTTACACATGCATTGCAACTGTTCTGACAATACCTTGCCATTATATTTTTCAAGCTGGGGTGTATTCATTAGTGCACACTGAAGCAAACTGTAGCAAACCGTTTTGTAACGATAATAAGAGTTTCTTATTGGACAAGTTTAGGTAGGTCCCTCCTTGTTTTGGCCCTTTTGCTTCCATTTTGTTCCTAGTGAACACACCCCTGGTGTAACTATGGTTAAAGACATGTTCTGGCTAGTAGGGCCAAGAGGGAATTGATAGGGTGTAGACTTAATGGGATTGAGCTAACGCAAGGCTAATCCATAAACAAGGCCGGTAAACTCTACCCAGGCCAAGAAAAGCAGGGAGGACAGGACCAGACATCTCAATTTGCAGTTAAAACATATTTGTGAATAAAAAGCCAATTTGATGTGAGTTTTTTAGACCATTTTGTTGGCAAAGCACAAAACTCCCCATTAGAGCAACACGTTTGGTACCACCAGTAAAGAGTTGTTTGGTACAACCATTAACCTTTTCATGGTTTTTTATAAGCGTGACGTCAAAATGCACTCACTGTTCCAAAATGTGATTGTTACGCAACAGGACAGTTGCCCTCAAACCAAGACATGCTGCTTGCTAATTATCTATAGGCTGTTTCAACTTGTCAATTTCCAGTTATTTCCTAACAAGTTTGATTTTCTAACGACAGTTTGAATTGAGGTGTGTCCACCTCCTCATTAATTCACAAAAAAGTAGCCCATTTCACTGTTGCGGACAAATTATGTTTGAGGCTTTCCTGAGCCAGACAAACTACTCTCTTTGACGAGAGCCCAAGCACTTCCCAATTGTTTCCCCAGATCAAGTATGCAGACACTTGCGCATCTCCAGTCAGAACAGAACAGAACCTGCACAAACACATCTGGCACATTTTCCAGCTGGTGCCCACATTGCCTTCATTGTTGTTTTCCTTACTAATAATAACAACTTTGGACACATATGCGTACCTATCAAAGTAAGTGGCTTATTACATTATCATTATAGTTTCTGTATACCATGTTGTTTCTACTGTATGTACAGTTGAAGTCGGACGTTTACATACACTAAGGTTGGAGTCATTAAAACTAGTTTTTCAAACACTCCACAAATTTCTTGTTAACAAACTACAGTTTTGGCAAGTCGGTTAGGACATCTACTTTGTGCATGACACAAGTAATTTTTCCAACAATTGTTTACAGACAGATTGTTTCACTTAATCACAATTCCAGTGGGTTTATATACACTAAGTTGACTGCCTTTAAACAGCTTGGAAAATTCCAGAAAATGATGTCATGGCTTTAGAAGCTTCTGATAGGCTAATTGACATAATTTGAGTCAATTGGAGGTGTACCTGTGGATGTATTTTCAAGGCCTACCTTCAAACTCAGTGCCTCTGTGCTTGACATCATGGGAAAAACAAAAGAAAACAGCCAAGACCTCAGCTTTTTTTTTTTTTTAGACCTCCAGTCTGGTTCATCCTTGGGAACAATTTCCAAACGCCTGAAGGTACCACGTTCATCTGTACAAACAATAGTACGCAAGTATAAACACCATGCGACCACGCAGCCGTCGTACCCCTCAGAAAGAAGACGCGTTCTGTCTCCTAGAGATGAACGTACTTTGGTGCGAAAACTGCAAATCAATCCCAGAACAACAGCAAAGGACCTTGTGAAGATGCTGGAGGAAACTGGTACAAAATTATCTATATCCACAGTAAAACGAGTCCTATATTGACATAACCTGAAAGGCCGCTCAGCAAGGAAGAAGCCAATGCTCAAAAACCTCCATAAAAAAGCCAGACTACGGTTTGCAACTGCACATGGGGACAAAGATCGTACTTTTTGGAGAAATGTCCTCTGGTCTGATGAAACAAAAATAGATCTGCTTGGCCATAATGACCATTGTTATGTTTGGAGGAAAAAGGGGGAGGCTTGCAAGCCGAAGAACAAGATCCCAACCGTGAAGCACGGGGGTGGCAGCATCATGTTGTGGGGGTGCTTTGCTGCAGTAGGGACTGGTACACTTCACAAAATAGATGGCATCATGAGGGAGGAAAATGATGTAAATATATTGAAGCAACATCTCAAGAAATCAGTCAGGAAGTTAAAGCTTGGTCGCAAATGGATCTTCCAAATGAACAACGACCCCAAGCATACTTCCAAGTCGTGGCAAAATGGCTTAAGGACAACTTAGTCAAAGTATTGGAGTGGCCATCACAAAGCCCTGACCTCAATCCCATAGAAAATTTGTGGGCAGAACTGAAAAAGCGTGTGTGAGCAAGGAGGCCTACAAACCTGACTCAGTTACACCAGCCCTGTCAGGAGGAACGGGCCAAAATCCACCCAACTTATTGTGGGAAGGTTGTGGAAGGCTTCCCGAAAAGTTTGACCCAATTTTAAACAATTTAAAGGCAATGCTACCAAATACTAATTGTGTGTATGTAAACTTCTGACCCACTGGGAATGTGATGAAAGAAATAAAAGCTGAAATAAATAATTCTCTCTACTATTATTCTGGCATTTCACATTCTAAAATAAAGTAGTGATCCTAACTGACCTAAAACAGGGAATTTTTACTACGATTAAATGTCAGTAATTGTGAAAAACTGAGTTTAAATGTATTTGGCTAAGGTGTATGTAAACTTCCGACTTCAACTGTATTTAATACATTTGCCACTTTCTCCATCGGCTTTTACATGGCCTTCAAATATAAATGAATATGAATTCTCCATATCGCACTTATCTGGTTCCTGCACTTCCTGCTAATTGCATTTGGCTAAGGCGTATGTACACTTACGACTTAAACTGTATGCATGGAGTATAATGTATTTACTGCTTATTCAAGTGCTGGTGACAAATCATGCATTCTGATTCTTGCATAGATTGTAATAGACACATATGAACGTGTGCAAAATACTTTTGGGATGTTGTACTGATAATGATGAGCTTCTGCTAAGCTAAATACCAGCTATGTGTTGCGCCATATTTATTGGCATCATACAATGCATTCTGGTTGTCATGTAAACATCTGTCAGACCAGATGCCGCATTCAAAACAACAGAAGGAACTCTGAATAATACGAGGTCAAATCATGACGCCAGTGATCTTCAGGTCGGAAAGTTGGAGCTCTAGAAAGAGGCCCAACTTCCCAAGTTGGAATTCCGAGTTGAATGACCGTTCAAATAGATTTTTCCCAGTCAGAGCAAATGTTTTTCCGAGTTCCCAGTTGTTTTCAACGCATTGAAGTCGGAAGTCGGAGATTTCCCGAGTTCCCAGTTCTGCGTTGCCAGTTGATTTGAACGTGGCAATGGATGTTATCACGAAATGAGGTGAAGGGATGCTTCACTTGACTGACTTAGATTGCAACGATCATTACTCAGGGTTGCCAGCTTGAAGGGGTTTTGTTTTTATTTAGCTGATACACTACTGTGTTTGCCCCCTATTTACTGATAAATCCCCCATCATACTAATATTTCCTGTATCATATCCCCCATAGTTTGCATGCCAAACCGTTGCTACAGAGGTTTTCATGAGAAGACCGATTTTTCGGGATGTCTCATGGTCTGGCAAACACCACTGTACCTCGGCCACCTTCCACCGCAGATGCAGAAGGCCGGACGCACTGGATTGAGACGCAGCCTATGCAAAAAAACTGACGCTTTTGATGGGGATTTTTTTATTATGTTACTTAGATTGACGCGTCAATAGACTCTAAAGGATTAAAGAGTTGTTTGGTACAACTATTAAAGTAAAAACGAATAAAAAACGTTGTCACATGCGCCAATTACAACAGGTGTAAACCTTACCGGGAAATGCTTACTTACAAGTCCTTAACCAACAATACAGTTAAGAAAATAGAGTTAAGAAAATATTAAATAAACTAAAGTAAAAAAATACAAAAAGTAACAAAATAACAATAATGAAGTTATATACAGGGGGTACCGGTACCGAGTCAATGTACGGGGGTACAGGTTAGTCAAGGTAATTTGTACATGTAGGCAGGGGTAAAGTGACTATGCATAGATAATAAAAACAGTGTGTAGCAGCAGTGTAAAAACAAAGGGGGGGGGGGGGGGGGGGGGGTGGCCATTTGATTAATTGTTCAGCAGTCTTACGGCTTGGGGGGTAGAAGCTGTTATGGAGCCTTTTGGACCTAGACTTGGCGTTCCAGTACCGCTTGCCATGTGGTAGCATAGAGAACAGTCTATGACTTGGGTGACTGGAGCCTTTGAAAATTTTTGGGCCTTCCTCTGACACGGAATATATAAAACCATGACTCATTATTTTGCAGACCCAGGGTTTAGAAGTTTCTTTACACTCCATAAATATTTTGCACATTGATGAGATTTTGTTTTACTACAATGGAAAAACAATTTAAACTGAGCCATGTTGGTTTAAAAAGCTGACTCTTCCAAATTAAAATTGATCAGTAATCAGATGGCATTTTCCTAGTGAATCACAAACCCACTTGTGCAGTGGAGGACAGCGTCACAGCAAGCCTGGTTCCAGATATGTTTGTGCTGCAACTTCTATGCAAAGAAATTGGCTATACTGCACAAACATATCTGGAACCAGGCTATAATATCAATGCCTATTCAATCTCCAAACCCATCTAGCAGTTTGAAAAGTCAGTGACCAGTCGAGCATTTCACTCCTCATTGACTAAAACCTGACCACACATCCCCTGCTGGCAAAACCCTGTCTACCAGCTGAGCCGGAGCTGCCAGTTGTTATATTTCATTTTAATATTAGCACTGAACTCAGGTACCCTGGTCAGCAGCCTGGGGAGGGAGAGAGATGCTGAGGGTTAAGAAACGATATGTCCCTCCAATTAGCCGACCAGGCCTCTGGCTTGTCCAATTAGAGCGGAGGAGAGGGAGCGGTCGTCGTGGCAGCCAGTTCATCTCCGAGCCTCAGCCAAATGCCAGGGTGCTATTGGCTACACTATCAGAGGTCAGAGGGCAGCCTTAGGTAGTTGTCAAGCCTTATTAGAGTGAAATGGAGAGATATTGATGTTTAATTGTTTTACTTTTTGGTCTATTGCCACATTCTAAAATTGCTTGACATACTACAGTTGTGGCCAAAAGTTTTGAGAATGACACAAATATGAATTTATACAAAGTTTGCTGCTTCAGTGTCTTTAGATATTTTTGTCAGATGTTACTATGGAATACTGAAGTATAATTACAAGCATTTCATAAGTGTCAAAGTCTTTTATTGACAATTACATGAAGTTGATGCAAAGAGTCAATATTTGCAGTGTTGACCCTTCTTTTTCAAGTCCTCTGCAATCCGCCCTGGCATGCTGTCAATTAACTTCTGGGCCACATCCTGACTGATGGCAGCACATTCTTGCATAATCAATGCTTAGAGTTTGTCAGAATTTGTGGGGTTTTGTTTGTCCACCCACCTCTTGAGGATTGACCACAAGTTCTGAATGGGATTAAGGGCTGGGGAGTTTCCTGGCCATGGACCCAAAATATTGATGTTTTGTTCCCCGAGCCACTTAGTTATCACATTTGCCTTATGGCAAGGTGCTCCATCATGCTGGAAAAGGCATTGTTCTTCACCAAACTGTTCCTGTATGGTTGGGAGAAGCTCTCGGAGGATGTGTTGGTACCATTCTTTATTCATGGCTGTGTTCTTAGGCAAAATTGTGAGTGAGCCCACTCCCTTGGCTGAGAAGCAACCCCACACATGAATGGTCTCAGGATGCTTTACCGTTGGCATGACACAGGACTGATGGTAGCGCTCACCTTGTCTTCTCCGGACAAGCTTTTTTCCGGATGCCCCAAACAATCGGAAAGGGGATTCAGAGAAAATGACTTTACCCCAGTCCTCAGCAGTCCAATCCCTGTACCTTTTGCAGAATATCAGTCTGTCCCTGATGTTTTTCCTGGAGAGAAGTGGCTTCTTTGCTGCCCTTCTTGACACCAGCCCATCCTCCAAAAGTCTTCGCCTCACTGTGCGTGCAGATGCACTCACACCTGCCTGCTGCCATTCCTGAGCAAGCTCTGTACTGGTGGTGCCTCGATCCCGCAGCTGAATCAACTTTAGGAGACGGTCCTGGCACTTGCTGGACTTTCTTGGGCACCCTGAAGCCTTCTTCACAACAATTGAACCACTCTCCTTGAAGTTCTTGATGATCCGATAAATGGTTGATTTAGGTGCAATCTTACTGGCAGCAATAGCCTTGCCTGTGAAGCCCTTTTTGTGCAAAGCAATGATGACGGCATATGTTTCCTTGCACGTAACCATGTTTGACAGAGGAAGAAAAATGATTCCATTTATGTATTGAACATTGGCAATTCATTTTCTATACAAATATATAAATCACAATCTCCAAGTGGAGAGACTTGGATTAGATGTAAAAACATGCAGAAATCAGGAGTCAAACAAGACCTCCGAGCAGCCCAAGGCTAAAAACAGCTTTCTCAAGACTTCGAGCTCGCCAATTACAATGGACATAAGGAGCTTTGAATGAATAGCCAGCAGTGCCCAGGAATTGTGCCGAGGAACCGAATCAAATGAATTTGGAGGAGGGGGGGGGAATTCAATTTGTATGGTAATTATCAGTGCTAAGACCCCTTTCTTCCCTCAGAAGATGACTGACGAGTCTATGGGATTTCACTCATACCTTACAGATATTAGAAGGTGGTACCTTGGGAATAGGAGTGCGTCGGTGTTCAATAATAATCATTCATAAAAGTTGAGCTTGTGAGGGAATTGAATCAATGTGAAATAGGGGAAGAATGAAATTGGATGGAGGGGGAAATATCCCTTGAACCGCTAGTACAGCAATTCTACTGTACAGTATATCAGTGAGAAATATCAGTGTAATATCAGTGAGAAAATGTCCATGAAAAAAACACAACGTGTCACGCAAATTCATCATTCACCAAAATAGACAGTCAGCAAATAAGTTGGCCCTAAATCATAACCCACACTGAGAAACCTAATACCTGTATGATATCAATACGGTGTCAAATCATATTATCACATGCCTTTCTATAGACAAAGTGTTGTTTTGTATATTGTCAAACCCAGACAAAAACACTCAACAGGTAGTTGGAATATTACTGTGATCAAGCTTTGATCTGCTATTAGCCTTCAGACGCTAACTGCTCGCTGTAGCCGTAGGTGCTTTTCCAGGGTACAGTACGTTTCATCAGGCTGCATCGCATTACAGCCCTGGCCCCATGCACCACACATCAATCACACACTCTATTTCCTGCCATCGCCTGCCCGACGACAGAACAGTCAGATAAATGGGTGCTGTCCATTTCGGCGAACCATAATATTTTTTGGACCGTATCCAAACTTTCATTAACTGGAGAGTCATGACCAACTCCCTTCAGTTCCAACTCAAAGTCTCAGACCGTACCTGAGGGACTGTAGGAGATTGATCTGAGGATTCTGGGTACTGCAGTTTTAAGTAGGTAGATAACGAGGAGCCTGTAGAGGCACTTTCTCTTCCATCTCTCTCCCTCGCTCTATGAAGAGGTAGATGAATGGATGTGCAAGATGTGGATAGACAAAGCATGGCGGGGAGGTGTGGAGAAGGGCGGCATGGGAAGAAGTGTGTGTTTGCGTGCGTGTGTGCAGCGTGCATGTGTGTCTAGGTGTATGTGAATGTCCACAGTGCCAGGTCTGTCTATTGACAAGGAGCAACGTGGTCTGTGGTATGTAGGGCATCACTCAGTGGTTCTCCCAGTTAGACCAATAGACCACGACAGGGGACATCTCTCACAACAGACAGCCGAGCCTATCAGAGAGGGGAATGGGCGGGCAGATTGGACTGGCTGACCAAAAAAACAAGACAATCATCTTCTTCAAGACACTTGGATAGCATTTTCTCTCTCCATTTCTCTTGTTTGGTTCCTTGGTTGGTTCCTCACTTACCAAAAATCAATTTCTCTAACATCTCCAAATACTCTAACAAAAAGCCCAGTTTCAGGTACATCAGTTACTATTAGAGTCTGTAGACTACATTTAGTCTCTCTCTCTAGAGGAGTAGTCTCAGGGGTCTTCAGGTCTTCATATGAAGTCCCCAATAAACAACATACACCCAGGAGATTGGGAAACCAGACAACACCCTTCTTTACCAATCTTTACAGTGGCACAAGACACACATAAACACACACACACACTACCAGAGCTGTGAGATGGAGCCTTCACTACTACACTAAGAGACCATACACACGGTTGTGTAATCGCTTTAATCTTTTTTCCGCTCGACATCGTCCCGAAGGACTTCACTTTAAGACTATAAATAGACTTGGGAGATGAATGGGTGTGGCTGGTGTATATTCGCTATTTAAAGTTGTGTGTGTGTGTTGGTTTAGTGTGTGTGTGTGTGTGTGAGAGAAACTGGATGTGTACAGAATGGATAGCATTGAATAGGGTCAGAAACACAGCAGCCCGCGTGCCCACACACACACACACACACACGTTTGTATACCAAAACGGGCCCACCCATGCTCACAAATGCATGCACCAGGAAGAGGCCTTTTCCTGGATTAGGTTTTCCGAGAGGGCGGGAAACATTAGCTTATTATGAATGGTTTTGTTTGTGTGTTTGCAGGCACGTGTGTGTGTGTGTGTGTGTGTGTGTGTGTGTGTATGAGAAAGCTAATAGATTTGGTTAAAATGGTCAATTTTACAACAAAAGCATTCCAAAGTCTCCATGTTTTCACACAAGTCCTGAGGGCAAAGCACACTCAGACAATATCGATATAAAGTAAACAGAGTTATGAAGTCAATTATGGCTATCATAATCAATTTGATATCTAAATGTAGTTTATTACATTCTGTAATGTAATAAACTCTGTAATAAACTAACAATCACTGGGGGTGCATCCCAAATGGCACCTAATCCCTATATAATGCAAAGGTAGTGCACTATATACAGAATAGCGTGCCATTTGGGACAGGTTAGGGTTACTCTGAACAGAATTCTTTGTCCAGCCAGAACTTTATTCATCTTCTTCCTTTGGAGAAGAGGAGCTTGGATCCGACCCAACGCTACATCTGTCTCTAATTGAGCTATGTAAAACACTGCTTTGTTTTACTTCCTGGAATACATTTGTGTGCTTGTGTGTGTGTGATTGTGTGTGTGTGTGCGAAGTGTGTTTACAGAACACAATAGGGGGCAAATATGTGGCTTCACTTCCTGCTAGACTAGGGGCCACATACATAAAGTGCCTCAGAGTAGGAATGCTGATTTAGGAACATTTTAGCCATATAGATCATAATGAATACTCCGAGTCGATATTAACACAATAATAAGGAATTACCCTCGACCACCCCCACAAATTGGGAAAACATCCTTTGCTATTGACCCCCATTGTAAAAGACAACTTAGTCGACGATTTTTAGTTATAACAAAACATACTAGAAATCTGCTGTGTTCTTTAAGAGGTCAAAAAATCCTGACCTACGGTTTGCAATGCTCCTACGTAGGGAAATAGCGCCTGCGAGAAGAGCTCTGTGGCTTCAGGCTAATGGCATCGGCATGTGGGGACCCAGTGTACAAGTAGGTTACTGTAGCTATGTTTGTGGAAAACATTTAAATCACAAGCAAGACATTTAACTTGTTTAGTATAGTCCGTTTGTAACTCCACTCACTACTTGTAGCTGTATAGTCCGTTTGTTTGAGTTGTTGGTCTCGGCTAGCTAGCTAGCACTCACTCACTCAGTCACGTCACTCACGTCACGTGGCTGCTAGCACCGTCATGAAAAGGGGCATGAGGGAAGCCCTAAAAAATGAAATGTTTCTAACTAGGGAGAATGGTGGGGAGCAGGCAATGCTGAAAAGTAATCTGTAGACATGTTGTACTTTTCTTAAAATGTAGTTTTGTAATTGACTAAAACAGACAAGAAAATTGCGTTTGAAAAAGGTTACGTTTTTTGCTGTGAGCCAATGGGGTAACCTAGGCTACATGGACAGTTTACTGGTAGAGTATGTTCATTGTAAGTAAGTAAAAATGATCAGAGACTAATATTTGGTAGTGTTAATGGTTAGTGGACGAGGTGTTTTGGTTTCTAAGTGATACGTGGACAGTAAGACAGACGAGAGCACATTGTGAGGAGTGGACATTCACATTCGTATTACATAATGTGATTGTTGATTTATATAGGCTAACGCATAAGGCCACGTAACACCTGTTGACGTTATGAGGGCTTAGCATAATGCAGGGAGTTAGTAGTAGGAAGACATTATCTGGTATAGAGCGGAGTGATTCAGTAGCATGGATGATCGTGAGGGGGTCTTCTGCTGCGCTGGATTGCGTGACTTCTCCTGCTGTTAATACCCAGCCAGTAGCAAGGCCATATGGCTCCACGGCCCAGGGCATAGGAGCTAGAGGACCAGGGGCTGAGGCTTGGGCTATAGGACAATGGGCTGAGGCTATAGAGCGGAGGCTATAGAGCGGAGGCTGGGGGATGAGAATGGGGTGAAGGACAAAAGGGATGAAGAGAAGGATAAAGAGCATACCTACAGGAGGGTGGGTGAAGGGCTCAGTTTGCAGCGAAGGAACACAAGATTGACTTTCAAATAGATATCTGCGATTAACAACTACTTTCTATTTGTGTTGTGACCCCATTGGCTCACAGCAAAAGCGTAACCTCACTGGCTTACTGGTGCTCTTCCATGCCATCCCTAGGAGGGGTGCGTCACTTGAGTGGGTTGAGTCACTGACGTGATCTTCCTGTCTGGGTTGGCGCCCCCCCTTGGGTTGTGCCGTGGCGGAGATCTTTGTGGGCTATACTCGGCTTTGTCTCAGGATGGTAAGTTGATGGTTGAAGATATCCCAAAGTGGGTGGGGTTATATCCTGCCTGTTGTTTGGCCCTGTCCGGGGGTATTGTCGGATGGGGCCACAGTGTCTCCTGACCCCTCCTGTCTCAGCCTCCAGTATTTATGCTGCAGTAGTTTGTGTCAGGGGGCTAGGGTCAGTATGTTATATCTGGAGTATTTCTCCTGTCTTTTCCGGTGTCCTGTGTGAATTTAAGTATGCTCTCTCTTTTTCTTTCTTTCTTTCTTTCTTTCTTTGGACCTGAGCCCTAGTACCATGCCTCAGGACTACCTGACCTGATGACTCCTTGCTGTCCCCAGTCCACCTGGTCGTGCTGCTGCTCCAGTTTCAACTGTTATGCCTGTGGCTATGGAACCCTGACCTGTTCACCGGACGTGCTACCTGTCTCAGACCTGCTGTTTTCAACTCTCTAGAGACAGCATGCATTGTAGAGATACTATAAATGTGATTGGCTACGAAAAGTCAACTGACATTTACTCCTGAGGTGCTGACCTGTTGCACCCTCGACAACCACTGTGATTATTATTATTTGACCCTGTTGGTCATCTATGAACATTTGAACATCTTGGACATGTTCTGTTATAATCTCCACCCGGCACAGCCAGAAGAGGACTGGCCACCCCTCATAGCCTGGTTCCTCTCTAGTTTTCTTCTTAGGTTCTGGCCTTTCTAGGGAGTTTTTCCTAGTCACCGTGCTTCTACACCTGGATCGCTTGCTGTTTCGGGTTTTAGGCTGGGTTTCTGTACAGCACTGTGAGACATCAATAGATGTTAGAAGGGCTTTATAAATACATTTGATTTGATTTGGTGTTCTGTGCTCATCGAGGCATTTACTTCCTTTATGTCTTCCTGTTTTAACGGAACCAGTGGACCAGATAAGAATCCACTTACTGCTGCCCCTATGAACCATACTGCTAGACAGATCATTACATTACTCAACAGCCTGCCTGTGTGTGTGTGTGTGTGTGTGTGTGTGTGTGTGTGTGTGTGTGTGTGTGTGTGTGTGTGTGTGTGTGTGAGAGAGAGAGAGAGAGCAGGGAGATAGAGATCTGCCAGAGTTGGGAGAGAGTGAGAGAGAGAGCAGGGAGATAGAGATCTGCCAGAGTTGGGAGAGAGTGAGAGAGGGGCAGGGAGATAGAGATCTGCCAGAGTTGGGAGAGAGAGAGAGAGCAGGGAGATAAAGATCTGCCAGAGTTGGGAGAGAGTGAGAGAGAGCAGGGAGATAGAGATCTGCCAGAGTTGGGAGAGAGTGAGAGAGAGCAGGGAGATAGAGATCTGCCAGAGTTGGGAGAGAGTGAGAGAGAGCAGGGAGATAGAGATCTGCCAGAGTTGGGAGAGAGTGAGAGAGAGCAGGGAGATAGAGATCTGCCAGAGTTTGCTTCCTAAACCTGGACCGTCTTCTCTTGAGCAGCACGCTCCATGCTATTGAGATGACGGATTGAAGTCATTTCAACTAACTACTGATGGAAATGACAATAGAGTATGCGGGCATGGCTTATTCACACCCCATTTCTCTGGCAAAAGCAACAAGTCAACATTGGCGCAGTGTGTGTACAGTAAGTGAGCCTGGTTAGGATCCAAGCTGTTCACAACCACAGTTACTACCATTACACCATTCGTCTGGCTCTGCTCTGGAACATCATGAGCACCAGCCGCAACAGTAGTTGTATTGCAAACTATATAGGGAATAGGGTGCCATTTGGGACAGATCCTGGGTTTACCCACTGGTGCTTGTTGCGCGAGTTCTAAACACTTGACCGCCCCAGAATAACTGAACTCTCACGAGGAGGCCTCATAAGTCACAATGTGGCTCAACAAATACCACACTGAAAGACTAGGCCTAACAGTTGTGCCGTGGTTTGACACTCGGTCGATTGCGAAAAAACGAAGCCATGAAAATGAACAGAAAGTAGATCGGAGGAATCGGCAGCGGTACGGAGTCAAAAAAGCGACCACATCCTGCCTAAAACGACATTACCAGGAGAGAAAATAGTTCCTTGTTGTAGAACAGTCTTCCTCTTCCTCATGCAGAGCATATAAACTCACATTATTCTGGCTCATTGAGATGCAACAGCCCGTGGCAAATACTTGATACTTCACATATTCCTTCTTCTCTAGCAAACAGATGCTGTGTAACTTTTTGGCTTCTTGCATTGTATTGAAATTGTATTTTTTCCCCCTGTGTTATCCAGTTCAATAGAGTAGTGCCTAATACTGTACACGGTTTCTAATGAGCACGGGTGTTGTTTAAATTATCGTGACTCATCCAAATAGTGTCCTCAAGTTCCTTAGAGTAATAAAGCTATGGTTTCCACTGAGCAGATGCTGTGTAAATGATCGCCTCCCATAACAAATAGTAATACTGTACATGGTTTATAATGATTAGGTGTTGTGTAACCTATCGCACCACATAACAAATAGTGTATTTTCCTGTGTCATCCAGCTTCGTGGTGTAATATAGCTACGGTTTCCAATGAGCAGGTGTTGGGTAACTTCTAACCCCCTCCCCAATATAAATGGTGTTTCTTCCTGTGTTATCAGGCTCCTTGGAGTAATATACCGTTCCCCAACAACAGGATGTAACTGGGTCGTCATAACTAGGCCATTCTGGGGAGGTGTCAGACCTGAGTGGTTGATGGATGAGCCGCCGCTCTCAGCCCATCAGGCTCGTCTACTTTGGGCTGTGTTGTTGTTTTTCACAGCGTCATCCAGTGTCCCCGAGGCAGCTAAAACACATTGTCCCCCGTCATCCATTACAACCTACGACTGCCTGTCACTAAGGCCAACAGCCAATAACAGAATAGCAGGACATTTCAAATGGAGGCAAAACAAGGAGACCGATTGTAATGTCAGAAAAAGGCTGGGATTTGGTCGTAAGAAAAGAGGTGCATATACAATGCAATGCAATACATCAGTCATTGGGTGACACTAAAAACGACTTATGTGAGATAGGAGACCTCAAACAAATGAGAAAGAGAGGGATTGGATCAACCATCTTTGTGCAATGCTAACTTCTGCTTAGTTGTCTGGGTATTAGGCAGCCTGGATATCAGGCCAATGTAGCCTACATTGCGTAAAGTGTACTGGCATAAATTTTGAATAGATATGAAAGTGTATGTTGTTTGGTTCACACTGTCACCCAAGACGCCCTGGGATATTTGAGCACTCAGACTTGAACATGCCAACGTCAACAGGGAAGCAATTTCTGAATTTATAGAGAGGAGGACGGCATTGAAATAAATAAATAAATTATCCCAGCTGCTATACACAAAACGACAACTATGCAATTCCACATCCCATTCTTATAAAGCCATTAGACTGATCGAGGGGTACTCAGCAGTAGACCCAGTGACTTGTGTCCGGCAATTGATATCAACAGCAGGAGAACTGAATCCTGGGAAAGATGTTGTGAGCTGGCTCAACATACCAACACACACACACACACACACGTCACTATTAAACCACCAGGCACGACATGTCACAGCTAGGACAGTGGAGAGCATGTGGCAAGAGTGTTTGCGTGGGGGAGGGACGCAACAAATCTAAAATTAGCACGCTCTAAGAAAGTGACAGATGATTTCATGCTGGCTGTCACCTCGCCCCGCCGCAGAAACCGGGTCGCCTGGCGAAATGCAGCACAACCACAACTCTGCTACCGACTTCTGTCTGAAAAATGCCCCTACTCTAAACACCAAATAGTGACCAATGGACAGACTCATTCTACAGCCTGTTGTTTGCATCACATATTTCTCCATTGACAAATTTCCAGGCCTCCCGAAGAGAAGCCAGTGAATTTGCCTATATGTGACCCACCGCCTGGATTCGGTCCTAAACTCAGCAAAAAAATAAAAGAAACATCCTCTCACTGTCAACTGCGTTTATTTTCAGCAAACTTAACGTGTAAATATTTTTATGAACATAACAAGATTCAACAACTGAGACATAAACTGAACAAGTTCCACAGACATGCGACTAACAGAAATGGAATAATGTGTCCCTGAACAAAGGGGGGTTCAAAATCAAACGTAATAGTCAGTATCTGGTGTGGCCACCAGCTGCATTAAGTACTGCAGTGCATCTCCTCCTCATGGACTGCACCAGATTTGCCAGTTCTTGCTGTGAGATGTCACCCCACTCTTCCACCAAGGCACCTGCAAGTTCCCGGACATTTCTGGGGGGAATGGCCCTAGCCCTCACCCGCCGATCCAACAGGTCCCAGACGTGCTCAATGGGATTGAGATCCAGGCTCTTCGCTGGCCATGGTAGAACACTAACATTCCTGTCTTGTAGGAAATCACACACAGAACGAGCAGTATGGCTGGTGGTATTTTCATGCTGGAGGGTCATGTCAGGATGAGCCTGCAGGAAGGGTACCACATGAGGGAGGAGGATGACTTCCCTGTAACGCACAGCGTTGAGATAGCCTGCAATGATAAGCTCAGTCCGATGATGCTGTGACACACCACCCCAGACCATGACGGACCCTCCACCTCCAAATCAATCCGGCTCCAGAGTACAGGCCTAGGTGTAACGCTCTTTCCTTCAACGATAAACGCGAATCCAACCATCACCCCTGGTGAGACAAAACCGCGACTCGTCAGTGAAGAGCACTTTTTGCCAGTCCTGTCTGGTCCAGCGACGGTGGGTTTGTGCCCATAGGCGACGTTATTGCCGGTGATGTCTGCTGAGGACCTGCCTTACAACAGGCCTACAAGCCCTCAGTCCAGCCTCCCTCAGCCTATTGCGGACAGTCTGAGCACTGATGGAGGGATAGTGCATTCCTGGTCTAACTCGGGCAGTTGTTGTTGCCATCCTGTACCTGTCCCGCTGGTGTGATGTTCAGATGTACCGATCCTGTGCAGTTGTTGTTATACGTGGTCTGTCACTGCGAAGACGATCAGCTGTCCGTCCTGTCTCACTGTAGCGCTGTCTTAGGCGTCTCACAGTATGGACATTGCAATTTATTGCCCTGACCACATCTGCAGTCCTCATGCCTTCTTGCAGCACGCCTAAGGCACGTTCACGCAGATGTGCATGGACCCTGGGCATCTTTCTTTTGGTGTTTTTCAGAGTCAGTAGAAAGGCCTCTTTAGTGTCCTAAGTTTTCATAACTGTGACCTTAAGACACTAACAGCTTACAGACGGTAGGCAATTAACGACCGTTCCACAGGTGCATGTTTATTAATTGTTGATGAAGCATGGGAAACCGTGTTTAAAACCTCTACAATGAAAATCTGTTAAGTTTAGATTTTTATGAATTATATTTTAAAGACAGGGTCCTGAAAAAGGGACATTTCTTTTTTTGCTGAGTTTGTTGCAAAATTTGAATTTTTAATTTTTTTACATTGGATAAAAAAGTAGAGACTCAGAGGTATGAAAATTGTATATCATACACTGCAGTTGAGAAACAATGGGAAAGTAATTCTGCTTTGAATGTTGATAAACTTGTAAAGGGTCCATGAATGTTTTGGTATACCTACAGTACTGGAGAGCTCTTTTTTGCCTACACCCATTCAGTCTCGTTCACACCCTATCAAGCCTTAGCCCCATCCGTCTCTTTAAGGATTCACAGTGTAGTAAACATCCAAAGATTTCACACACTGTATCAAATACAAGTTTATTTGTCACATGCACAAGATACAGAAGATATAAACAGCACAGTGAAATGGTTACTTGCATAGTGGAGTCTTTTGTTTAGACATGTAGCTGCAGTGGTTGCTCCACTAAAAGTTTTGCAATTATGTTGTGGGACTTACCAGAGGTAATTTGTGGTTTAGTATGGTACCCTGCATCAGCACTTCATTGCTCCAGACCACCACAAGGGGGAGTTATAGCACTGATTATGCTTTTGGGTCCCAAGGCGCTAATGTGTCTAACTGACAATGAATGGGCGAGATCAACCTAAATAGAAACTGATAATTGTGCACGACTTAAGTATTACTAAAACTGTTTACATTAAGGTTTTTATTATTTTATTTTGATCGGATTATTGTACTGTAGCCCACTCCGGACCGGTCACGTTGTGCAGCGCCTGGGTGGCGCAATGGTCTAAGACACTACATAGTAGTGCAAGCTGTGTTGCTACAGATGGCCTCGACTGGGAGACCCATGAGATCACTGTAGGTTTTTGGTTTTGCTCACCTATAAAAACAGAAATAAATCATTCTAAATAACAAACTGGCATTATTTACAAATTAGTAACAATGTCTCACCCCGTGTTCAAGAACGGCCTTTTTCCTCGCTCATTTTACGTTATTTGAAAACAAAATAACTTCCAAAACATTGTTATTTTTTAAACAAAGCGATTATTATTATTAATAATTTAGAATTATTTTTAAAAACTTGGATATTCTCACAGATATACATAGCTGGACAATAGACTTGCCTAGAAGGAGGGTAGGGGAAAAATTCTATCATTAAAAGTATTTTTTTAGTTAGGTTTGCTGTATCACAACCGGCTGTGACTGATTGCAATTTCAGTTTAATCCACCAGAAAATACAAAACAAATAATACACCAAAAAGTATTATTATTATTATTATTATATATCACATCCGACCGTGATTGGGAGTCCCATAGGGGGGCGCACAATTGGCCCAGCTTTTCTCTCCCTCTAAAAACACAAATAAATGTTTTGGCCTGTACAAATATTATTTGGGCCTTTTGTACAGCGCCATACTTTCCGTTCCAACCTAATGGAAACCCAGAGGGCTTTTCCTTTTTTCTTGGAGTAGAAACACCATAATATGAATCAACTTAATTAAGCGAAATTTCTTAAAATCAGTCCCATATAATATGTTCTTACAAAAAAAAGTTAAATTCTAGTACAGCCACTATTGAAGGCTATCAAATGCTTCTCAAAGATGCCCTCTGGTGGTCAAACTAGCACTAACTAGCATTAATGGTACCAGTGGTTGGCACTTAAATAACGTGCCATAGAATTCTGCGGCAGCAAGCTGTGCAGCAGTACACTACAACTTTTAAAGGACAAACCACTGTAGCGAGCTAAACAACGAATCATAATCCCAACTCTAATGCCGCATTCAAAACAACTAGGAGAAATGTGTGTGAACGGTCATTCAACTCAGAATTACAACTAAACTAAGGGGCTCTTGCTAAGGCTCCTACACAGAGCATACACATAACATTAGCTAGCAAGCCAGACAACTAAGGTTAGCTAGCTAGCTAACAATACGCTTTAACTATCAATGAAAACAACTTAAACAAAATTAGAAAGGTATAATATCTAAAAATATAGCTAGACTCTTACCAGTATACATGGATGAACGCTTCTCCGTCTGTCATGAATGCCATGGTTACCCTTAGTTTGAAGGTATAATCCAGAGACAGGTGTTTTATACAACAGCCTTCTTTCTGTGTTCTCTTTTTGGACTTTCTCCGCATTTGGCAATCATCTCTCTGCTTCCATCGGGCATTCCACTGATTTCAAAACTCAGTCAACAACACTGTCTTCCCCACCATTGTCACCAGAAGACTCTACAATGTCTGGTTCATTTTTATTTATTTTACCTAAATCAGGGATTTCCCCATTGTCTGATTCATTTTCAAGGTCAGAGAGAATCAGCATGGCATGATCGTCCCCAGAAAGTAGTCTATCACGTTTTCCCGCAGAGATTTGTCGATAGCGCTATTAACTTCATGGCAGCAATGTTGAGAGCAGTAGCAAAACTTTTTTAGTTCTTCATGTCTTTCAAAAAAAATCTGCAGTAGACAGGATTATCCTGTCAGGGATAACCACTAGGCTACCTGGGGCAGCAGGTAGCCTAGTGGTTAGAGCGTTGGACTAGTAACCTAAAGGTTGCAAGATCAAATCCCCGAGCTGACAAGGTAAAAATTTGTCGTTCTGCCCCTGAACAAGGCAGTTAACCCACTGTACCTAGGCCGTCATTGAAAATAAGAATTTGTTCTTAACTGACTTGCCTAGTTAAATAAAAATGAAATAAAAAATCCACACATACCATATCTCTATCTCTACGATTCCTCTTGTCCTTGAACAAATACCTGGAGAATGTGGTCGATTATGAGCAATAAAGATTAGCTTTGGACAAACACTCCGTACCAGCCAGTTCCCGTCTCTCCCCTATGACCTTCTGACCTCACCATAACATCTGAGGATCCTTATTACCCAGGGCAAAGTTCAGCCGTCGCCATAAAACACCTACAATACACTGGGCACCTCTGGGTTAGGCACATCAATATGTATGTTATGGCACCCTATTTCCTGTCTGTGGTACTGTGTTACCTCGAGGGCTATTGCTTCATCAGCACAGAGGCAGTTTATTATCAAAGCCCTAAGAGCAGCAGCGAGTAGTTACAATACCAGCCAAGGGATGCACAATATATATCGGTGAACATATCGGAATCGGACAATATTAGCAAAAAATGCCAACATCGGTATCGGTGCAAAACCAATGCCAAAGCTGACGTGCATACCTATATAACGTATATATGCTCTACACGTGCAACACAGCATTCCTAACCTAGCCCACAATGTCTGCTGTGTGGATGGAGCAGCCAACAAGTCGAGCAGTCATCTGAAAGAGTAAGAACATTTCAGCGAGACAACTCAAAGGCGGAATTCATTAAAACCAATTTTTCCCATCCAACTCGGAATTCCAACATGGGAACTCGGGCTTCTTTCTAGAGCTCCGACTTTCCGACCTGAAGCTCATTGACGTCGTGATTTTACCTAGTATTTTTCAGAGTTCACAGTTGTCTTGAAGGCACCAAGTCAGTCGAGTGAACTATCCCTCGTTATATCTTTGGTCTGACAGACGCTTACGTGACAAACAGAATGCATTGTATGATGTCAACAAACATGGCGCCACACTTAGCCAGCTAATAGCTTAGCATTAGCTCATCATAGTCAGTACAACATTCAAGTATTTTACACACATCATATGTGTTCATTACAAAATCTATGCAAGAATCGGAATGCATGACTTGAAAACATATTAATTAAACAGTAAATAATTATGATCCATACATACATGTGGTGTGCTACAGCAGAAACGACAACACGATATCCAGAAAATAAGCCACTTACTTTGATAGGAACGCATACATGTCCAATCTGTAAGACAAACAACCATGAAGGCAATGCGGGCGCCAGCCAGAAAATGTGCTGGGGGAAAATGTTTGTGCAAGGCCTGTTCTGACTAGAGATGCGCAATTTCTTCATACTTGATCTGGGGAAACACTAGGGAAGTGTAACGCTCAGTAAAGCCTCAAACATAAATTGTCCGCAAGAGTGAGCTACTTCTTATGCGAAATAACAAGGAGGAGGAACACACCTCAATTTCAACTGTTAGAAAATAAAACTTGTCAATTTCAAATTATTTTCTGGCAAGTTGAAACATAGCCTATTGATAATTAGCGGGCAGCGCGGATAACTGTCCTGTTGTGTAACAATCCCATTTTGGAACAGTGAGAGTATTGACATCACACGTATGAAAAAACCTCACGCAGGGTTAGAGATATTTGGAACTCACGCGTGAAAAGGTTAATCAAATAAGAACTGTCTTATAAATTAGGGTTATTTTAGATGATGACACCTAGCTATATAGCTACTGAAACAGATGTCGTTTTGCTATGTTTTTGGGGAAGAACATTGTTTGCATCCATGAGCTAGCTAGCTTTTTTTATGACCAGCACTGTAGGTGCGTGAGACAACTTTACCAGCATCATAGTATATGTATCCATGAATCGTTGTGACATATGAATTACGAGTGACAGCGTAATCAATGTGTAAGTATTATGTGACGAGCAGTCATATTCAGGTCCTGATTGGTCAATGAGCTTATTTGACACGCAAAGACACAAACAGTGTTTTATAGTATGAGAAATCCTGGTTGAGAATGAAACGACTGAACAAATGAACAACGAAACAGCACAGCAAGTAAGTGAAAGAAATAGGTTTTGATTATGTTTTGCTGATAATGGGGACATATGTAAATGCCAACAAAATAACTTTTTAGTCAGTGTGGTGTGTGTGTAACATTTTATTTAACTATGCAAGTCAGTTAAGAACAAATTCTTATTTACAATGACGGCCTACTGTTATAGAATTTCGTGATCAATTTACATCCATTTCAATTATCCTAATCGGTCTGCAACCCAGAGTGTGTAAAGTTCTGGTTTAAATGAAACAGACAGAATTCCCAGCTCACAATTAGTCAAACCCAGTTTTATTCACGAGAGCTCTACCGTTCATATACAAAGATGTTCCTTTTATAACATACTTCTAACCTACGCACACACATACACACTAACATTAGGAGAGCTATCTTCTTCTCCAGAATTCTCACCACAGTTTCTCACTACCCAGCTGACAGTTCCAGTCCCCCCCCAGATAAAGGAAACCTGGAGGGGTGTTCCCTGTCCTATCTTATCTTCCCAGAGTTATAGCCGGGTCGGTTCAACCATAGTTGAATTGTTTCTAGGTGTTTTCTTAGGCACACACATACATTCCTCTCTTCCCCAGTCCAACCTAGTTGGACCTATGTTTAATATTTTTAATTACTCCTTGTCCATGCTACATAACCTCTAATCCCTAATGGTTAAGTTTCCGGGTAGAATTATTTAATCATTTATATTAAACCTTATAAATTATTTTATCACCTACCCCGGCCAAACCCGGATGACGCTGGGCCAATTATGCGCCGCCCTATGGGAGTCCCAATCATGGCCAGATGTGATACAGCCTGGATTCGAACCAGGGACTGTAGTGACACCTCTTGAACTGAGATGCAGTGCCTTAGACCGCTGCATCCATGTGTGTGTGTGTTAACTATTTCACTGTACTAGAATGCTTAAAAAGGCAGCTAAAATGTTAAATATTGTTTATCTGTATTGTTTTCTTTTGGCAAGGAAAATATCGATATCGGTATCAGACAAATTTAATATCGGTGCATCACTTCCAGCCACCATAGATATACAATTATTAGAATGGACAGTCCCATTCAAGTCAAAGTTCCTTGATGACATCTGACATGACAGAAATACCTGCCTTTCTAGTCAATCTATTTCTATGCCAACCAAGGACACAGTTTTACCGTTCAATTGCCCCCCTCTGGCTAACAGTCCTGGCCGTCAGTGCCAGTCAAGCTAGGACAGTTGTGGCATATGTACTGTAATCGCCGACAATGCAGCTAAGTGAAGATGACATTCTTGACTGCAAGGGAATGGGAGGGGGATCTTGATAGCCTGGTTTAACCTAACTGATCTATTGTTTCACTTCACTTGCCAAGAAGAGTGAGTGTAGCGTTCAGTCTGGTTTAACCAGGATAGGATCTTGACACTGGACTTGCAAGCCAAGCTTACATTCATGTATGTAAGCTTGCCGAATCAGGCGGCTATCTTGACGCAGGAATGGCCAGTAGCTCTGTAGTGAGAGGGACTGTAGGAAGCGTTCTAAATGGCTGCCTATTCCCTTTGTGGTGTACTACTTTGGACCAGAGCTCTATGGTGGAATAGGGAGCCATTTGGGACGTAGTTGTGGAGTTCCATGAAGGTACCAGCCAGCTTCCGGAGCCGTGATGGATGTCATGTAAACTAACTGGTAAGGCTACACTTATTCTCCCTGAACGCTTGATTCATTCATATAGAGTCCATTGGTTTTCCGCCCTTCGAAACCCAAATCCTATTTTAGCTCTGCAACTAAGCTGTTTGTTTGGGTATACCACACATTCATCAGGGTAGCAAACGTAATTAAACCCTACATCTTATTCCTTCACTTTGCCTAGTTGTTTCCCCTTTGGACTAACAGGCTGTCTATGTGTGTAGTAGACAGTCATTAGCAGTGTGGTTACAGTTGCAGCCTAAGGCATTGGCTCTATTGAGGAAATGGTTGCCTAATATCCTTTTAACAGTCATACACTGTAATGAATGAATGAATGAATAAATGAGTGAGCACAATGCTATAGGCCTACAACCGGGAGGACTGAGTGGATTATGAGGTTTCTGTTTTTGAATGTATTCCAAATGGCACCCTATTCCATATGTAGTGCACTAATCTTGGTCAAAAGTAGTGCACTATATAGCGAATAGGGTGCCATTTGGGACGCAAGACTCAGTCACTGTTGTAACACATTGAGCACAACCACAATACCTGGGTTTTCACTTGCAGAGGTGTTACCTTACATGTTTACAAAGCCACGCTGTCTTCTTTGTACCCGTGTTTTTCTCAACTCACTGACAGTGTTGCTTATAGGACAACCAGAGCAGAATAATATTCATTTACATTTAAGTCATTTAGCTGACGCTCTTATCCAGAGCGACTTACAAATTGGAAAGTTCATACATTTTCATCCTGGTCCCCCCGTGGGGAATGAACCCACAACCCTGGCGTTGCAAGCGCCATGCTCTACCAACTGAGCCACACGGGACCATATTCCCTTTCATACAAGCTTCCATAGGTCTAACCCATCACCTACAACCAGGGCTGTGTTCAGTAGGGTACACCGTTGCAAATAATTTTGAAACTGAATTTAGTAAATGTGTGTTTGTTATTGGACAAGTTCAAGTCCATGTACTCCTAGCCTAATGAACACGACAGTGAGTTCAAGCCAGTGTGGGCAACCCATGGGTGCGTTTTCATTGGCTGGCGGTGGGATCACTTGGGCTATATCATCATGGTATGAGAACTAGAGAAGGCTGCTGAATTTGATTTTTATTTAACTAGGCAAGTCAGTTAAGAACAAATTCTTATTTACAATGACGGCCTACCCCGGCCAAACCTAACCCGGACAACGCTGGGCCAATTGTGCACTGTCCTATGGGACTCCCAATCACAGCCGGTTGTGATACAGGCTGGAATCGAACCAGGGCCTGTAGTGATGCCTCGAGCACTGAGATGCAGTGCCTTAGAACACTGCGCCACTCGGGAGCCCTGAATGTATGGAGTGGGCTGTGACATCACTGGGTGAACCACGCCGTTTCCCAATGAGACGGTAATAGGCCCAAGTGACCGGGCTAATGTATCAGAGATACTCCACACCCACACAGTTAGCCTTGATCTTAAAAGGGGCAATCTGCAGTTGCTACATCAATTTGGTTGACTTGTGAATTAATGATATGTAACCACTGATTCTTGAAGAATATGACTTATAAAATGCCCCATGAGCTAAGTTCAATTGTCGTACAAAAATACAAGATTGTTTAACTCCAATGTTTGAGTGGTTACATTTCTCCAGCCCCATCCCTCAGCTTTTACCGGGAATACCGCTTTGTTATTGTTTCAACTGCTGATTGCAGCTTTAACAGCCACTCTTGCTAATACTAACAAGCTCATCACCCAGTGTATTAACGCTAATGACCAAGATAGGCTAATGCATAATGTATGCTGCATCTGACTCCTCTACCAGTGCCTTTTCCATTACTGACTGAGCATGTAGGAGTCAACGGAGGAGGAAATACAGAAGGTCCGTGTGCAACTCCAAATATGCTTCCGGATATCATTCACTAACACTGTCTTATTGAGAAACGGCAGGTGTAATACAACTTGCTAATTCGTAGAGGCCTTTCACTACATCAAACCAAATGAATGCTAATTGATCAAGCATAAGCACTAGCACCTCAAACAACACTGTTGTACTAAGAAATATTCAGGGTTGAAATAGAGTCCACATCCATAATAGAACTACATCCAAAACCAATGACAAGGAAAAGGTGATAAGTAGTAATCCAGACACGAAAGTAAACCCATAATGGAAGGGGTTTTGCCGTTATATAGCGGTGCTATTATGTGTCTGTGTCCCAAACGGCACCCTAGCCCCTATAGAGTGCACTACTTTTGACCAGAAGCCCTGTTCAATGCTCCAAATCCCTTTAAAGAAAATAAGGAAAGTACACTATATAGGGAATAGGGTGGCATTTGGGACTCGACCAGGGCATTCAGATTATAGTAGAAAAGGCTATTGATTTCTTGTGAAACCATGTCTGGGAGCTGGAGAGCTGTGGCCTAGATGAGATTTCAGGTGGGAGTCCTGTTTAAATGTCAGCAAACTAGAATGGGGAGTGAGCTCAAATAGAGAGATTTGATGCGGTGGCGGCGACATGGTCTCTGAGACGCTGACATTCTGAGTCTGTCTGTATTTGCTATCCATCTCTCACTGTTTCTCTCTCTATACATCTCTTTCTGAGAGAGGCACATGTAAGTACACACCTACAAACTTTTACCCTCTCTCTTCAGGGCTTGAGATCTAACTGGATCTAACGTCAAGCATTTGCTAGGCTAGTCTGCTACCGGTGTTGCTCATTTGAAGTGATACTGAGCCGAAGATACAACACAACCCGCCTGGGGGAGTGCGTCACACAGTGCAGATCACATCCCAAAGGTCAACCAGTGGTCACAACACTACACCCATGTTCTTCTGGGCACACGCTACTATGACTCTGAAATGATATGAAATGATGGTGACGGTAGCCAGCAACTATGACGGGTTCAGCAACTACCCAGCCTCATACACCAACCTGGCCGTTGCCATGGCGTCAGCAAGGGTCAGAGGTGGCCGACGCCTGGAGCCTGACTGATTTCATCAGCAGGGACGCGCTGAGCACCGCTTGCTTGTTTGCTTTCACAGCAAAGCAGAGCATTAGAGCTCGGGAACAGGCCTCAGGCCGGAATTCTCTACGGAACAAATTTTCCCCAGGAAAATGAAATTATTGGGCTGATCTAGAGTGCAGCTTGCAAACCACGAGGCACAAAAGGCAGCATGAAGGAGATAAAGCCAATGAAGGACAATATGGGAGAACCATGTGTATTTAGAAAGGAACATTTCAGAGACTATTTTCTCGTCTTCAGAGAGATTATTTACTTTTCTTCCATAAGCCAATACATGAGATAATTGGAGAAATCAGATTTTTGACAAATATACACATTCTTGGAGGATTGCCAAAGCCTATAAGGAGAATATGGAGCTTAAATTTAACCAACAAAACATGGCGCACCGCTTAAAGTCGCATCAGTGTGTGTCTTCTCAGTTCAATCATTTTGTTCAGTGACAAGAAGAGAAAGTGAGAATGTGTTGGCAAATGCCACAGCGCTGCCATGCAAGTTTTAAACGTAAGATCTGCGTAGGCTGGGGTAATAACGGCCCAATTTGGTCATCCTGCCAGCACCTGACACACACCACCCGAGAAATTGAGATGATGCCACAAACAAAACAGAAATGGAGCCTGGCATCACCAAGGCAACGTATAGTCTTTTCTCCAAGGACAAATAACACGTCATAAATTAGGATAAATCATTACATGTGTGAAGACGTATTAGGTGTTAAGATGTCTTAGGTGTTAAAACATTTGAGGTGTTAAGACAAATCTAACAACAGTTTGTGAAGACACTGTAGCTATATTTCACTGAAACACCTCAACATTACACTTCATATTGCAGGTTGGTCTCCACAGTGTCTAATGAGGTACATGGAATCTGTGAAGCAGAAAATACCTTGGAGGTGTAGTGACAGATTGACAGACCATGTTGAAGGGTTTCATGATTGCAGTGACACCAAAATGACAAAATTAGCCAACATGCTTGTTAATGTGGTAACATGTCACGGGCCTAATTTATAGATGCACTGTGCAGAAATCGCTACGCCATTTCCTGGTTGCTAAAATTCTAATAGTTAGCCTAATTTCAGTTTAAGTGACAAAACAAGCACATATGGTGTAGAGAATCATTTTACCAACTAAACTGTTGTGATATATATTTTCCATAACCAAAACCATTGTATTTTCAGCTGTTTGAAGCTGGTGTACAAAACCCGGAAGTAAAAGGCACAAAAACTAAACTTAAGAACGGGAAGCATAGAAAGAGCGCACATAGAACAGATCTACCACTTCTTAGACGTGCTTTCAATGAGAATGAGAAAGGTCTGTAACACACATTTCTATATGAATTTGGTCGGGTCACCCAAAAAGTAGCATATTGCAGCTAAAAAGCTCCATCGAGCTGTATGTGCATCAGCAATGACAAGGCTTCAGTTAACCCTCCTATTATGTCGCGGGTCAATTTGACCCATTTCCACTTGTGAGTTGTCTAAAATACTAGTTAACCTCTCATTTTCTCAAATTATTTTTCCTCATTTAGGGTCATGAACGTAAATTCAAAATGTGGACACACTGATTGGTTGTGGAATGTCTGTAGATTTTGTATACAAACATGATTGTAACGTCTACTTCCAACTCACACCCTCAAAACATAGATCCCCTGAACGCAGCCCACTTTCCAGCCCACACTCCCAAACACCTAGATCCACTGAACGCAGCTCACTCTCCAGATCCCAATCACCTGAGTTCTAATCACCTGTTCACACACCTGTATGTCATTATCACACACTATTTAGTTCAGGTCTTTGCACTCCATCATTGTGAGGTATTGTTTGTTTTGTGACACACGTCTTTCAGAGCTCTGGTTTTTCCCGTGATTTACTCATCCAGTGTATGATAGTTTTTGCCTGCCTCACTAACGATGCCTTTTTCCTATTCCCTGCCTGTACTTTAGCCTATCGGATTTCCTGTTATCTGCCTATTGCCTGATCTCCCGGACTACGTTACTAGCCTTTTCCCTGCCTGTACTGTTGCTCTTTTGGACCCCCTGTGTATGACCTGCCTGCCCCTGGACCTAGCTACCTGCCTCCTCCTGTGGTCCTTTGCAATAAACACCTGCTGCGCTCTGTGCTTCAAACCAGCTCTCTGTCTCCCCTGTGTTCATTACAATGATGTTGTGGGTCATTTTGACCCAGAGGCTTTCATGTGTATAGATATTTGCACAGGTCCAAAATAAACAAGTGTCTTTGATGTATTTTGTTTTGACTGGTTCTGGTTGCACTTTTATAATGATGTTTGGGTGAAAAGGAGCCTTCCCAAGCTTCTCCTTCTCAGTGTGAGAGCAGCAGATCTCTGACACAGACACACAAATGAGCTCCAAACAGAAAATGCTTGTTCGTGAGAAAGGAAATATGTTAATCAAATGTTCTTGTACTTCTTCTTCCTGAAAGGTCGGACAAGACAAAATAAATTTTGGGCTGTTTTTACTTGATTCTTTATCTTGAGTGAGTTTAAACTGTGCGGGTCAATCTGACCCATACCACAATGGACATAATTTATACTGTACCGTTCTGACTAAAAGACGTGCTGCATCTGTCCCAAAGCTTCTCAACACAATACTGTGTGCCAAAAATCTTCAACTGAATCACCGGTAATACGACTAAAAATACTATTTTTCGTCACACCGCTGTTCACAATAATGCCCTCATTAGCCTGATCAGACAAGTACATATCAGTAATTCGCAAAAAAAATAATATATTGGTTAATCTGCACTACGGTCAAAACTATTGAATGGAAATTCACTGAAGTCAGGAACTCTAAAAAGATCTACATAAAAATAAGGTATTATTTTCCACTGCTTCCCCCCCTTATTGGATGATGTCAGCACTGGGTAGAAAAGGAGGATGAAGGGAGGGTACGAAGGGGTAAATTGTGGGTTATGGACTCAATACAATAAACACAGCTTCTAATGTTTGGATAGCGGTGTTGATGACGGGGGTCATCTCCACTACCAGGCTGCAAGGAGGACAGACGAACAGAAATACTCATACAAAAACATCAGGCATCCATCTCTGCACTTCTTCCTGTATGGTCAAAGCCATGCCTCCTATGACCATGTGACCTGACCAGGAAAAACTCAGGGCCCATCTACTGTAATACTACATCGCTGCTGTTAGAGACCTTGTAGACACCTCCAGGCTATAGGTGAGTCACAACAGGATCCATCTCATTTCCTGTTGTCTCTCTGAGGAACTTTTAAGGCGTCGACAAAGTAAAGTGGAGACGGGTATACCTTCCCATTGGGTTTTGAGTAATAGTTTGACATGTAAGGGTATTTTATTGGAGTGTGTAGTCTAGTGTTAAAGTGTGTGTGACACTGTTCTCATGTGCACTTGCATGTTAGAGGGGATGTGTTTAATGAATATAAATGGCTCTACTACTACCACCTCTCAGAGCTGTCTGGGATTAGCAAATGAGCCGCGGGACACGCTGAGCCGTGATAGCGCCACGATCCCAATTCCCTACCTTAATTAAGTTAAACAAAACCCTGCACCACACCCTCTAGGCCCATGGTAAGTCTCTCAGACAAGAGGGATCTGTGTGTGTGCCTGTGTGTGGGCGCGTGCGTGCATTAGTGTGTGTAAACATCTTAATCTACCAGAGTTTGCTTCCTAAACCTGCCTCGTCTTATCTTCGTCAGCACGATTCAGAGATGCATTTTTAGACCTTCAAAAACACAGCAACTGCTGACGAAAACGCCAATACAATATATGGAGGTGGCCTATTCCGTCCCTCCCTTTGGCGGAAGCAACTACCCTTAATAGTACCCAGGTTCCAACAATGTACTGCATCCAGTTTAATGCTCTAGTTGAGAGATTAAGCAGGATTAAAAGACCAGACAGTAAACAACGGTGAGGATTGAGGAGGGCAGGAAGCGGTTAGGTTACCTCGGCTAAAAGCCACCGACCCGATGAACACGTTCTGCAGAGTCCCTGGAGCAGTGCACCAAGCAGGCAGGCGCACATGAGAAACACCACAGGAAATAACACGCCAAAAACAACCTAGAACGTTTCCCATTGTAACCGTTCTGACTCGTACCAGTTATCAGGTGCATGTATGACACAGAGTGCAGTATCTAGTCCGTGGTTGATATTGCCATGAATTAGGCCTGTGAACGATTTGAGTTGGTATGAATCGGGTGGAACTACTGGAGAATGCAACTGAGTTCATCAAATCCAACAAGCATTTGATATTGTCATTCAGACTGTAAGACGGTTGCATTTGATATTGTCATTCAGACTGAGACGGTTGCATTTGGTCCTTTGCCAACCCACAGAGAGGTAATAGACTTTGGATTCAGATCCAAAATGTTAAAAACCCCATGCCACATAAGCCTGTGAATGCAAAGAACCAGATAATGTAGTAACTTTTGCAAATCATACATTATCCGTTGTTACAAAGCATAGCACTGAGTCTAGAAACAAACAAAGGCTCAGTTCAGTTTCCCCGCTGGAGTGGGAGTGATATGATGTTCTGTGGTCAGGAGGTGAGAGAAAACAAGATCGCATTTCACCTCACTGACACGTCTATAACACTACGCTCCACTCTCACTACAGCGTGCCGTGCAAAAACAACCTGCCAGGTGAGAACTGTGTTGATGTTGTTCAACGCCTTCCCAAAAGCCTTTTCATACTCCTGCAATATGCGTCGCTCACTTTCCATGTCACAAAGTTGACTTAAAACAGTGACAACCTGTTGCAATACCAATGAGACACGTGTAACATCTCCACTACCGATTCAGTTCTGTCGCGCGTGGACGCAAATCCAGTGTGCTTCTACAATGGCGCAAATCCAGTGTGCTTCTACAATGGCGCAAATCCAGTGTGCTTCTACAATGGCGCAAATCCAGTGTGCTTCTACAATGGCGCAAATCCAGTGTGCTTCTACAATGGCGCAAATCCAGTGTGCTTCTACAATGGCGCAAATCCAATGCGCTTCTACAATGCCGCAAATCCAATGCGCTGTCTGACGAGTGCAAATCTACTGAATGTACTTTACATGCTCATTTACTTTGCATCGTTTAATAATAGATACCTACCTAACTGCATAATGTATAGAACATGAACTACTAACGTGTTAGTAGTAACCTTATATATTTTTGTACCTTTATTTAACTCGGAAAGTCAGTTAAGAACAAATTCTTATTTACAAAGAAGGTCTACCCCGGCCAAACACTAACCCGGGCGACGCTGGGCCAATTGTGCGCCGCCCTATGGGAGCAGAATGTGTTGATCTCTTCATATATCCACCACTGACACATTCTACTCAGCAGTAATCAAAACCAGGATCACACGAATCTTAATAAACACAGAAATTGTGTTTATAGGTTGAACTGAGACTTGACTATGGCTTAATTTCCACTGGAGTCATTGGGTGGAGGTTTTGAGCAGTGTGACAGATCCAATCAGCAGCTCCATGGCTCAGAGGGAATGGCTCTACCACCCACACACACACACACACAGAAATGTCTCCATCTCACCCCCTGCGTGTTGTCCGGGCCAGTGTGATAGTTTAATCAAGGCTGAAGCGTATAGCCCATTAGATTGGGCTGGAGACATTGGCTGTGGAAAGAGAGGCAGAGTTCTCAAGGAAATCACAGGAGAATGGGTCGATAGTTATTCGGTAATGTTTTCCGAGAGCGGGTTTTCAGTAAATGTAAGAGCGAGAGACTATTGATGTTGAATGTATGCATAGAGCACTACTCTGTGACTGAAAAAAAATTTCAATTGAATATGTGAAGCCTGATGATAACACATTATATACTTTCAAATATGTATTAAGCTGAATGCGGACACATTGAGAACGCTTTCTAAAATCTTTCTAAAGTCTTTCTAAAATCGCAATGTTAAGTTCATGAACCATGTGACTCAAATGAAAACTTGGAAGACAGCAATTGCAGTATTTGTATTAGTTTTAAGTGTATGTTTGAGACTAACTGCAGCTTGTCATCAGAGTTGTGGTTGCACAATGGAGAAAATGTCAATACATTTGCAAATATTGTCTCCCTTAAGGCCATGCAGCAAAGAGCGTGCATCAACCCACACACAATGATATTGGCTCTGAAAGGATGGAAGCAGCTAATGCCTCAAATCGCAGCTCAACTAATAACTTGACATTTCAATTCAAATCCACAGAGGAATTTTTCAATTCCTGCCAATAATAGGTGGACATTGTGCTGACCGCAAACTTGCTACCGAAGTGTCTACCTATGCCATTGTCCCTTACCTATTTCAACCTTCACAACAACAATACTGTGGTTCCATAATAAGGTCCTTTTCAGATGGAAAGTCGGGATTGGAAATTAGAGAAATTAGAAGAGGTCTATTACGCAACGCTTCCTGGGAACCAATCAAATGAGAGAAATTAGAAATATTCTAGGAAGCAATGCTTTCTGGGAACCAATCAAATGAGAGAAATTAGAAATATTCTAGGATGCAATGCTTCCTGGGAACCAATCAAATATTCTCAGACCTGCAAGCAGGCGGACTTAAGAATTACGACCCTCTATGACTATGATCAATAAAATCATCATATGTTCTATGTTGGAGTGAAAATGCTATGCATTTGTAGTGTTGTCAAGTTGAACAGAGAGTTATATCCTCACTATGGCTTGGCCTCTGTCTCTTCGCAGTACCAGTTGGGAGGACACACTGCTTGCGTCGCAAATGGCACCCTATTCCCTACATAGTGGGAACTGGTCAAAAGTAGTGCACTATATAGGGAAACGGGGGCCATTTGTGACTTAACCACTTTCAACCTGGACCAGCCAAGCCCGCTGCCTTGGCAACCATAGTGCACATATCACAGATGCAGAGATAACAAGTTCAAGGATCATATCCAAATGGATAGTGCCACATCAGAAGAAAAGAAGCCCCCCAGGCCTTTAAAAACAAGGTACAAAAAACACTGCAAATTCTATTTCTCTTTAAGGATTGAAGAAGGAAATTACTGCAAAGCAGAGCCTGTCACAGTGATTTAATATGAAAAAAATGAAAGAAGCCCTAAAAAATGTTTTTTCCCCCCCCGAAATATATCCTTCCTCTGAGAGCCTGGAGTGTTTCAACAATAAAGCAGACTCTAAAAAACATACCAACCACACAATGAGAATAACTCTCACTAAGTCGAATGAATGCTGTTTGCACAAACAGTCTCAACACTATGCATGTAGGCCTATATCACATAATAGAAGATCTTTGACATGTGCTTTATACTTTTTGCTGCATATTCTTTTGATATGGCAGTCTGTATGCTGTCTGTGGCTGCTTAACACCATCATTTCCAAAGAAAATAATCTGCGTAGCAGACACAACAATAAGAACAGCCTCTTACCAATGCATTACACTGTACCATATCATCCCTACTAAAATGGGATTATAGGATTAAAAAGATTCAACTCGACCCTGTTCCTGTTCTAGATAAATCCGTTTTTTCTTCCATTAGATTATAACATTATCAAAACAAAAATCCAGGCAATTAAAGTCCAGATTACATTGTAATTTTGAGTCTGGTGCATTAGTCTTCACTCCATCATCTACCTAATAGACCTGTAATGCATTCAGACACTAATACCCCCACTAATCCATGTGTTAATGTCCAAGGGCCAGGCTGCGCCTCCTATGGATTACATAACTCATTTCTCTTCATATATCCATGTTAAAAGCATCCTGATCCTCCTAGTTGCAAAGTGGGCTAACAGTCCAACACACCTTTAGCGCTAGGATCCATGTTTCATGCGATGCTGCCCAGCTGTATGACTGATTAGATGGATGCACTCATCTATCAAACCTGCATCATTTCATAAACTGATGGGAGATTAGAGAGAAACATCAAATGAGTGCATAATGGTTATACTTAAAAATTGTTCTTGACCATGTGACCTGGCCAGAAAAAAAAAAAAAAAACTCTGGGCCCTAGTTACACAGACATAAGCAACTCTTCGCAATCTGATCACGGCAAGAAGTGAGGTTAGAACTGAGACTGTAAAATAAATAAGGGGAAAACAACCACAGTCTATAAAATTGTCTGACATTTACCCCCTAAACAGTGCAGCTGAAGTGTTTTGAGAATTGCATAAAAGCATTTGTTCAACAAAATGTCAGGAAAAATGTGTCAGGCCGTTCTGATTGAAGAAGTGTTTAAGCTCATGTCATATTATCCAAAGTAAAGGTATAGGCGAAACAGAGAGAACACGATACAAAAAGAGAGAAAATATGGACTAGAATTTGCTAACAGGTGTAAATGAAGAGTTTGATGTTAAACAGACATCAGCCCAAACAGCAACAACAATGACATTCCTCCCCAAAGCCCCTCACTGTCACAGAGCAGAGCGCTAGCAGGTAATTAATGGAGTTTGGGGAAGCAGCTCAGATTAGCGCCTGGTTTTTGCCACCGCTAATACTGGGGAATGTCACAGAGCAGGCTCCAGTACAGCGCTAGGCAAGGCAATGCTATGCTACTGTAGGCTATGCTATGCTAGCCAATGCTACTGTAGACAACACTATGATACTGTAGGCTACACTATGCTATGCTAGTCAACCAGAAAGCACCATCACTCCACCTCAGCCTCAATGTCAGCTACAGACTGGTAGAGCGAGGTTGGCTTGCTCTGACAAATATGTACTTTTCAGGCTAAAAATATTAGCTTAATTGGCTGGCAGCTTGTTGTCGTATAGGCTCACAGGCCAAAGTTTCAGATAACATGGAAGTGGCATCGCTGTGACTTCTGGAAGCGGGGGAAGCATAATTGGCTTCAATCTTCTAGGCTTGTTCGCTGAATATTATTCACCACAACGTTGCATTACCTACACAAACAGATTGCTAATAAATGCCCTTGTAGGCTATTTCCACATCTCCATATGCCCCATTTTCAATTAAATGATGTTCATTCCTGATGCCATTTCCCCATATTGAGATTCCATTTAGGACTGGTGAGTTTCATTCAGCTGCATTCGAGGCATGCAACATGTTGTAATGAGATTGTAAGCAATGTCTTGTTATTCTTCCTTCAGATCGCACTGCCAGCAAAGCAGCTACATTACAGTTCATAACTAGGTAGCTTGTGTGGTAAAAGGCTGAGGAAGTGAGCAACCTGGTCCAGTAGAAGTTACAGCTGTTCTCTTTAGCTCCTAATAAAGTGGTCATAGCGATCCTCGTTAGCTCCGAATACAGTGGTCATAGCGATCCTCGTTAGCGCCTAATACAGTGGTCATAGCGATCCTCGTTAGCTCCTAATACAGTGGTCATAGCGATCCTCGGTAGCTCCTAATACAGTGGTCATAGCTGCCCTCGGTAGCTCCTAATACAGTGGTCATAGCTGCCCTCGGTAGCTCCTAATACAGTGGTCATAGCTGCCCTCGGTAGCTCCTAATACAGTGGTCATAGCTGCCCTCGGTAGCTCCTAATACAGTGGTCATAGCTGCCCTCGGTAGCTCCTAATACAGTGGTCATAGCTGCCCTCGTTAGCTCCTAATACAGTGGTCATAGCTGCCCTCGTTAGCTCCTAATACAGTGGTCATAGCTGCCCTCGTTAGCTCCTAATACAGTGGTCATAACTGCCCTCGTTAGCGCCTAATACAGTAGTTATAGCGATCCTCTTTAGTCCCTACAGTGGTTACAGCTAACCACTTTGTATTTTAAAAAAGGTAAACCATGCTCAGGTGTACTTTTGTACGGAGCTTTCAAACTAAACCATACAATAGCTCAGAACAAGCCGTACATCTAATCTGTCAAATGGAGCTAGAGTGATATGTTCGTGGACTTGATGAAAAATGTGCTTAAAGGAACATTTCTGTTCCAGGAAATGATGGAAAAGGTGAAGCCTTTTAGAGAGGATTTAGATATTAGAGGATTTCGATATTAATCCTCAACTGGTCTCTTTTTGATATAGCATTCAGTCTTGATGACGTTTGAGTTAAAAAACAAACCCTCCCCCCCAACAAACAAAAAAAATCGGTGGCAATTACATAAAATAAGGTATCTCGGCCAACATGAGCTCATAAAAAACCCTTTTCACCATCTTTCAGTTTCACTTCAAATGTACTCTCCCCTACAACAAAAGCGGCCACAGTGCTTTCCGATATTTCACAAACAAAGTATTTTTCCCAAGAAGCTTAGCCTAACACAGCTTCCCCATCATCGACTACGGGAGCAGAACAATGGCAAAGGTTCTTAGGACCACCTGAGAACACTAAATACCACTCCAGATACATGAAACCGAGATGAGAGCAGTTCCTGGATCAGCTCAATAGAGGACCATTAATGAAAAGGTCGGTGGAAGTGACAACAGTGAGGCACACGCAGTGCTACGATTGATAGATACTGATAATATGAGTTTAGGCCTCTGGTGAAACAGAACATTTACAACTGAGACCATGTCTATTGTCTTACCTTCTGATTATAATGTGGAAGATACAAGGTTGTGAATTATCAGTTATTTAGGCCTACATTTTTGACAAATTAAATGACATGTAACTACAAGCCTGAGTTAAATTTAGATCCGAGTTCAAGGGTAACCTGGCTCAATTTGGCATCCCCCTCTCATAAAGGACCACACATCTGAGCGTACTCGAAACACACCATTTGGGGGGGAAAAAAGCATAACAGTAGACCAAGCATTAGAATCGCCTTCCTAATGTTGAAGCTTAACTGGCTCAATCTGTTCTAATTATAATCTCAAAAATGGTATGTACCCTATATCAGTCCACTGAATCCAAAACAGTCTTATCAGTGTACTCTGCCCTCCTTGGAGTAAGCTATACAGTGAGAGAGTGCGTAATTGTAACTGCTGAACGGTATTCAATATGTCAGAGAATTTGGGAAGGGGGCTTGTGGAACCTTACTTTGGCAAAATAATTATCTTCACTGTCATCTGCCGGCACAAGGAACAAAGGGAGTCGGGAGCTCCCCCCCTCTGCACAAAATAAGGCACCTGCACAGCCACTGTACTACACTACGGTGCTGAAGAATGACAAGACGACAGGAACACAATAAAGAGGAAACCAGAGACTATAACGCACTGTAAGCACAAGCAGACAAAAATTGACTGCTGTCATATCGACATTTATATTCATTATAATGCCCTTTTTGCTTTGTGATGACTTTCACTATTTATCAAGGCCACTTGACACTTATAATGATGTTTAGGCTACGGATGTTTTCATCATTTGACCACGCGCCTTGCTGACTATGGTTGGGGCATTTATTTTATCAGTATAAAAAGAAGCTGTTACCATGTTCAAACACATATTGTTTCTGTTTCATAGTTGTAACGAAGGCACTCCACAAATTTGATTGAACACTTGAAGTTGTGTTGTGTTTTTACATATAGCCTACAGTAGCATAAACTAATGAAAATGCTATCGTGTTATTTGAAATAAAATGTGTATTCTAATAATGAAATGTATTAAATTACACTGTTAGAATGTTGCAGTCAGAATGGCTGCTCATTAGGTTGAAGACGGGTCCCCTCGAGGCCCAGCTGTTCTAGTGTTGAAATTCCTCTGCCATCATATCCCTGGACCCACAGGGGGCATTTTACCCCTCTCCAGTTTCCCCCTTTATGCGTCATAACAGCTTCATGAAGTGGATGGTTAGAGTCCTATTAAAACAAGCTACGCTTTAACTAGGGCCCGTATTTATAAAGCTTCTCAGTGTAAGAGTGCTGGCCTAGGATAAGGTCACCCCTCTTATTCGTTATGATTTAATAGGCAAAACTGATCCAAGATCAGCACTCCTACTCTGAGACGCTTTGCATAGATCCACTAGAAAACATTCTAGAAGAGCATCATTAGACGCTAAGCCCCGAGAGAGCCTGGTTAAGACTTACTAGGTCCGGGGACGACAGAGATCAATGATCATTGACGTAGCATGGAAGCTCCAGAAAGCTCTAGAAAATGGATGATGTTGCCAAGTTCATCTGGTCGGCGGAGGGTCGGCGTTAAATGGTGTAAAGGGAAATCCAGCTGATGGTCAAGTGCCCTGCGTGCAGATGTGGGACATTTTGCGCGTGTCACTCCATGTTTTCATAGAGACTCACATTAAGTAGAGAGAGGGATTTTCTCATGGTATTGATCATGAGTAGAGCACTAAACCCTCATAAGCTCACTTCTCAGGAGCATAACCACAAAGGGATTCGCCTTAATGTATGTAGTCCACGTACTATAAAAAGCATTTGATTCACTTTATTTACAGTAAAAGCTGCTGTTAGAGCAGGCAGCTGAATAGCGGCATGATATGCTGTAAGCCGCCTTACCTACACCTCAATAATTTACTTAAAAGCTACAATATGTAACATTTTGGGCGACCCGACCAAATTCACATAGAAATGTGTGTTATAGACCTGTCATTTTCATTGAAAGCAAGTCTAAAAAGCAGCAGATCTGTTCCATGTAATCTATTTCTATGCTTTCTGTTCCTAAGTTTAGTTTTTGCATCTTTTACTTTCACTTTTGTACATCCGCTTGAAACATCTGAAAACACAGTATTTTTGGTTATGTTTAAGATATTTCACAGCGGTTCAGATGGTACAATGATTGTCTGCACAATGACTGCTTGTTTTGTCACAAACTGAAATTAGGCAACCTATTCAGATTTTGTCTGCATATTGCATCTTTAAAGGAAGCCAGTTTATCTACAAATGTCACAACATTCAGACCCAAGGCAGAGCTAAGTGAGGTAAGGTTATGTGAATTATGGCTCAAGTGACAGTTGCAAATACAGTAGCTACAGCACCCATTTGTGCTTTCTTTAGAAAGCCTATGGATCTAGAGGATAAGACGTGTTGACATTGGCAGGTTACAAGGAAGTGTCCATCTCTCTAGTTGCCACGAGTGGAGTGTCTCTGTTCTATTTACCCTAGAGTCATTTTGCTCCGCAAACACAACATTAATACAAGCCCAGACCATGTAAACATGAGTCAAATTGGATGACACCTTCAATGCATCTCTTTGTCTGACAACACAATACTGGTGAGCGATAAGCAAAAGAGCCATTGAAAAGACAGAAAGCATCTTGGTATCTGAAAGTAATTTCTAGGCTATAAGCTAGCAGTTCAATACAACTTAATATAATAGTTTGACAACTTAAAGATGCACTATGCAGAAATCGCTACGCCATTTCCTGGTAGCTAAAATTCTAACAGTTCTCCTAATTTCAGTTCGTGACAAAACGAGCAAGTATAGCGTAGAGAATCATTGTGCCATCTAAACCGCTGTGAAATATATTATCCATAACCAAAAATATTGTATTTTAGGCTGCTTCTAGCTGGTGTACAAAACTTAAAGTAAAAGAAGTAAAAACGAAACGGGAAGCATAGAAATAGCGCACATAGAAGATATCTACCGCTTCTTAGACTTGCTTTCAATGAGAATGACCGATCTATAACTCATATTTCTATGTGAATTTTGTCGGTTCACATAAAATACATGCAGCAGCTTTAAAAGTACAACTTAATAAATATTTGATTACGGATTCTTAAATCTGGCTATATTTTAGCAATAAGACATGAGAACCTGTGGATTATCGTGAACAACACACGGTTTAGGTCTGTTATTAGGTCTGTTCTAAGACATGACGTGATGCGGAACCATAGCGAACAAGGACCCTGGCAAATTCATCCTGTATGCTTATGCTTTCTCTCCCACTGGCGTGGCTGTGTGTTGTCAACCTGATTCTGTTATGACCAGCCTGCCAAGTCATAACTGTATGACAGAAGAAGCGTTAAGGTCCCCCAGCAAACGTACTCCAGAACCCTAGCAGCCTCTTTCCTTTGGGATGAGAGCTGCACTGTGCAGTTGCATCTTCTCAATGGACAAGGCAACAAGATCAAAGGACCTGGCTCCAAGGATTAGTGTGGGAAAGTTTCCGGCACTTTGCTAGTGGAAAAACATAGTCCAGCAAAGAGAGCTTTTCATCTGATGTATGACGTCATTTACATTTAAGTCATTTAGCAGTCATCTGGTGTAGGATGCCAGCGGTAACATTGTCAATATTATTCTTAGAGTAGGAGTAGCGGGAGTACAAAGCATACTGTGGAGTAGACACTGGTGATAGTCCTAAGGGCCTTATGTCTGTATTCTCCTCCCGTCTCCCTTTTCTGTCACTTATTCCTCCTTTTTCCATCACTCGCTCTCTGAGAAGAAATGTATGTGAACAAGAACACCTGTTATATTTGATTTCAGGCTGACGACCAAGAGAAAAGTGATTCTGAACAACTAAAATGTTCTGCCTGTCTCGGCAAGGGTTGCCATCAAAGCTCTGGCTGTCTTCTTTGTTTGATTGCTTGCCTAGTCACTTCAAAGCCCCATACTGCGAAACCGGCTTGGATCAATCATGTATCAGCAAGTAAACAGTAGACTATTATCTCATGCCATACAGGTGTCCGTGGATGCATTTCCAACCCTGCTGGAATTCTCTGGCAAACAAGATTTGAATGAACGTGCACAGAGGTAGATAATGACGCTCTTAGTCCATTGGTTCATGATTATGTTCAATTGCACTTTATACAGAGATGTCTTGGGTGGTCTGAAAGCATATCCCCCTGAAATACAGTCTCTCATCAATACATCTGGCCATGTTTGGCACGCAAAACGGCTACATTTCACTGACACTAATATTAACGTACCCTGTTCACATATCAAAAAGCATTTCCCCTAGTGAGTAAATAATTCAACATGAACGGATGGGTTTCATTTCCATACGGTACAGCTACATTGTCAAAAACAGAGGTTTTAACGGAAATCCAAAATGTCCGTTTGTCTTGTAAGGTCATTTCTGGTCAGTGTGGGTAGCTGGGTATCGCTCCAACTCTCTGGGGATCCCCCATCACAGCATGGTGCTGCCTGTCTGGTTTAGCTTCAAGGCACACAGCGGTAGTATTAACACATTTGGGCTGTTTTGAAGGGATCTCCGCCCATGCAGGCTTTCCCCATGTCCACAAAGACAGACAGACACAGCAGCTCTGTTGGATCTAAAGCCATAATCCACCCACACAGCCCTGGAAATGGCCTGGATTAACCAGTGGCGATGGCAAGTCATTTACAAAGTAGAGACAATCCATGACACAGGCATCCTGGCTACTAATGCATTGGCCAAATGACCCCGGCTTGGTTGTTGCCTGGCTCTCAGGCCATTCGGGTATGCTTATGGCCTATTTGACTTTAGTATGTACAAAAGAAATGACGTCACTGCCTCGCTTTCAAACCAAGGTATTATGTTATTAGAAAGTCCATATAGGTCTACAGCGTTTTAATAATGCCCGGCACTAAAGTGCGTTGTGGAGAGTTGATGAACAGATATAGTCCATATACTGCATTTTAATGCCCGTCACTAAAGTAAGTTGTGGTTGAGGGGTTTGATATGAGCCTAGATATCCAGCTGTTGTACTGTAATAGCTGTCAGGGTAACGGATGTAATGGAGGATCGCTCTGTTCTGTTCTTTCTGCTCAGCCCTAGGGGCAAGAGGTGCTGTTGTATCTGTGTGCATACGTGGGCTGGAAACGAGGGGTTGTCTAGGTTTTGTGTGTCCTACGGTGGAAGGAGGATCTAGAGGCTGTACCAATGGAAGGTTTAGGAGGTTAAGCGGTTTTACTCCCGGGGCCAGCGTATTCACATCATCCCTTTAATCTGCCCGGTTACCCCTGCCATCAGAGTGGATTGGATGACTAACCTGATAGACAGAGAGAGAGACACACACACACTACTAGCAGCCCTCTCTGTATTCTCTTTCACTATTGTGATGAGCAGCAGCTAAATCTGAATCATCAGCTTGGGTATAACTCAAGGTCATGACCTCAGCTCTCAGAGTACATAAGAATGAGCCTGGCGCTAACCGAGGGCTTTATTGATCATTTCCCTTAGGATGCTGTGGAATGGAGATAATGAGGAGCGAGAGAGAGGGGGGGGGGGGGGGGGGGGTTGGTTACATCTGCTCTACCCAAGGCAGAGTGCACTGTAGCGGCCAAGCTCTCTGGCACTCAGCCCAGGGGAGGAGAGCCCTATTGTGAAAGCACCAATCCACAGCCTCCGAGGCGATGCGCTGGCTGCAACCAAAGCCTATAGGCATAGCCCAGGGCAATGTGTTTGGTAATCCACAGCGCCAGCATAAATCACATAACCCTGGTTGGTTGACACAGTTGGCCTTTGCCTGTCGACTGGTGTCAGCAGTGGGTTTGTTTATGGCAAATTCTCCCTCTAACCCTGCCTCACTGACAGCTACCAACACTGTCCATTAAAGTTGATTTCAAGTGGACTTTGTGATAAAGCCACCACACGTCCCTAAGGAAGAGATGGTATTCACTATACAGTAGATAAGGCCTATTAAACCCAGGGGAAATATGGTGGGGAAAGAGTATATGGTCACTCGTCTTGGTCAAAACATTTGCAAACTCTATATTAACAAAGAGTCAGTAATAAAAATTGAAAAAAAAGAACTGTACCTTGCAGAAGTACAGGCAGAATACAGGTTCAGGCTAAGTTAAGCATAGAGAGGCTGATAGATGAAACAGGACCAAATAGTTACATGAGGAGTTCTGTAGTCCCCCATAACAAACTACCTACCTACGCACGGCCATAAAGGTTTTTGGATACTAAGGAAAGGTTTCTCGGACACAGATTAGCCCTAGTCCTGGACTAAATAGCACTTCCGATGGAGAATCTCCATTGAGAATGTTTTAAATCCGGAACTAGACCTAAAAATGGGTCTCTCTGAAACTAGTCGTTACAGCAATAGAAAGTGAGACCTGCTCAAAAATGTACTGCTGAGAAACAAACTTCAAAACAGGGGAAGGCAGATGGGAGTCCTCGGTACCTATGGGAGATGGGAGGACTAGAATACACACCTGCTGGACTGCGGGGGAAAGTAAGGACACAGGGTAGAGTTTACCTTTCCATCCTCTGTCAACACAGGATGTGCACAAGGATTCCCTTAGCACTGTCTAAACAAGCCCGGAGCACAGGAGCGTGATCTGAGAGCGGGTTGAGAGGCCACTGTTCATCAAAAGGGAGGGAAGGTTCCAGGGAACCTCTAGGTCAATGTTTGGTTAGAATTTTTTTATTTTATTTTACCTTTATTTAACTAGGCAAGTCAGTTAAGAACAAATTCTTATTTTCAATGACGGCCTAGGAACAGTGTGTTAACTGCCTGTTCAGGGGCAGAACGATAGATTTGTGCCTTGTCAGCTCGGGGATTTGAACTTGCAACCTTTCGGTTACTAGTCCAACGCTCTAACCACTAGGCTACCCTGCCGCCCCAACGTGCATGTCTGCAAACACAATGAAAGTGAACAGAGACACACAGGCTTGGTTGTCTGTGGTACACCGTGTGACAATCATCCTGGTTATTGGTTGTATTAAGTCGTTTTGACTAGAGAGAACATGACTTTGAAACCTTTGCTATATGTAAATATGCAGGACACCTCAATTTGTCTACATTTGTTCAGGTATTTCATAACATGTTTTGTCTGGACTGATCTAACCTAATTTGACTGCTTACGTTCAAAAGAGAGAAAAAACTCAATTTCATGGCACCATTACACTGTCCATCCACACATATTTCATGGCACCATTACACTGTCCATCCACACATATCTCATGGCACCATTACACTGTCCATCCACACATATCTCATGGCACCATTACACTGTCCATCCACACATATCTCATGGCACCATTACACTGTCCATCCACACATATCTCATGGCACCATTACACTGTCCATCCACACATACAGTGGGGAGAACAAGTATTTGATACACTGCCGATTTTGCAGGTTTTCCTACTTACAAAGCATGTAGAGGTCTGTAATTTTTATCATAGGTACACTTCAACTGTGAGAGACGGAATTTAAAACAAAAATCCAGAAAATCACATTGTATGATTTTTAAGTAATTAATTCGCATTTTATTGCATGACATAAGTATTTGATCACCTACCAACCAGTAAGAATTCCGGCTCTCACAGACCTGTTAGTTTTTCTTTAAGAAGCCCTCCTGTTCTCCACTCATTACCTGTATTAACTGCACCTGTTTGAACTCGTTACCTGTATAAAAGACACCTGTCCACCCACTCAATCAAACAGACTCCAACCTCTCCACAATGGCCAAGACCAGAGAGCTGTGTAAGGACATCAGGGATAAAATTGTAGACCTGCACAAGGCTGGGATGGGCTACAGGACAATAGGTAAGCAGCTTGGTGAGAAGGCAACAACTGTTGGCGCAATTATTAGAAAATGGAAGAAGTTCAAGATGACGGTCAATCACCCTCGGTCTGGGGCTCCATGCAAGATCTCACCTCGTGGGGCATCAATGATCATGAGGAAGGTGAGGGATCAGCCCAGAACTACACGGCAGGACCTGGTTAATGACCTGAAGAGAGCTGGGACCAGTCTCAAAGAAAACCATTAGTAACACACTACGCCGTCATGGATTAAAATCCTGCAGCGCACGCAAGGTCCCCCTGCTCAAGCCAGCGCATGTCCAGGCCCGTCTGAAGTTTGCCAATGACCATCTGGATGATCCAGAGGAGGAATTGGAGAAGGTCATGTGGTCTGATGAGACAAAAATAGAGCTTTTTGGTCTAAACTCCACTCGCCGTGTTTGGAGGAAGAAGAAGGATTAGTACAACCCCAAGAACACCATCCTAACCGTGAAGCTTGGAGGTGGAAACATCATTCTTTGGGGATGCTTTTCTGCAAAGGGGACAGGATGACTGCACCGTATTGAGGGGAGGATGGATGGGGCCATGCATCGCGAGATCTTGGCCAACAACCTCCTTCCCTCAGTAAGAGCATTGAAGATAGGTCGTGGCTGGGTCTTCCAGCATGACAACGACCCGAAACACACAGCCAGGGCAACTAAGGAGTGGCTCCGTAAGAAGCATCTCAAGGTCCTGGAGTGGCCTAGCCAGTCTCCAGACCTGAACCCAATAGAAAATCTTTGGAGGGAGCTGAAAGTCCGTATTGCCCAGCGACAGCCCCGAAACCTGAAGGATCTGGAGAAGGTCTGTATGGAGGAGTGGGCCAAAATCCCTGCTGCAGTGTGTGCAAACCTGGTCAAGAACTACAGGAAACGTATGATCTCTGTAATTGCAAACAAAGGTTTCTGTACCAAATATTAAGTTCTGCTTTTCTGATGTATCAAATACTTATGTCATGCAATAAAATGCAAATTAATTACTTAAAAATCATACAATGTGATTTTCTGGATTTTTGTTTTAGATTCCGTCTCTCACAGTTGAAGTGTACCTGTGATAAAAATTACAGACCTCTACATGCTTTGTAAGTAGGAAAACCTGCAAAATCGGCAGTGTATCAAATACTTGTTCTCCCCACTGTATCTCATGGCACCACTACACTGTCCATCCACACATATCTCATTCATGTTCCCTAGACATTCCTAGACATTGCTCTGCTCCTAACACTCCCTTGGGAGATTGCTCCTCTCACACGTAGAAACCTATTATTCGTCCACTCTCACCAACCACAGACCATTGGAAGGCGTCGGGTAAACTCCACTACCACCTGTCAAAGGAGACCCAGTCTACCCTTCCATCAACCCTTCAAACCATCCATGGCCATCCATGAAGACACTATTCCCTGGGCTTCATTTCTCCATCCATAATGGAAGAGAAGGTAGTAGTAGAGAGAGAAACGCTTAAAAGCCCATCTGAGGTAGGTCGTTTTGAAGCCAATGGTTTTATGGTTGGTTTAACATGGTTTCAATATTTGCTATCAATGTATGGACAAGCCTGCCAGGAGATTATGTAAGATCTAAAAGCAGGTGACTTCTCAATGGTAATTTCATTTTTAGAATCAATTGATATACGCTTAGGTACAGTATATGATGTGCCTAGGTGGGCTTAAAATGTTCAATTGGGCCAATAACCATCAATAGAATGCTTACGCTAACTCCTCCATTCAATATTAGCGATAATACCTACATTCTTACTATTTGGATGAAAGACTGCAATCATGTTTTAAATGGTACAGTTTATAGAAGCTGGGTGTGGAGCTATGCACACGTTTACAACGTGGCAACAGCAATTCCAATGTAATTGGGATATGAATACAAACGCCTGCAGGTTCACTTGTGGAATTGGATTCCGCAGAAACAGGATTGCTTGAGGGGAACAAGAATTGGCACAGATACCATCTCACATGGTGACAACTTGCACTTGGGTAAACATGAGGGCTTGTTCACCCCTCACCTTTACTTTGGTTGTATTTGCTCAACATTTAATTGGAGAGGGCGAGTAACATGGTAGTGACACGACAGCACAGCTCAACTGTGACCGTGAGGTGAGGTGTCGGTTTACAAACCAAGGAAAAGACTTGTTGAGTGTTAGCTAGTGGATATGATATCTCTGTTGGCTAAGGCTTCTGACATAACGGAACGATAGGAAGAGATCTTGAATTCTTAATCAACAATATTGCTTTAGGTGGTCTAAATAGAGCAGATATGAAATAATCCACGGGGGATTGGTAGCTAATGGTTTTAGAATGGAGACCAATATGACAAGCACATTTTAAATGTCTCGCAAGCAACGATTTAACAAATGTTGGAAACACAGATACTGTATGTCGAGTTCACAGTTGAACACCAACAAATGTATTAATACCAGACAGACATTTTCAAATTTACGATACACACATGCATGCAGGAACCGGAACACACCCACAAGTATACACACTAGGGTTGCAAAGGGTCGGAATCTTTCCAGTAAATTTCCAGAAATTTTCTATGGGAAGTGAAGCCCTGGAATTTTTGGAATTTTGCTTAAATTCATCAGAAGAGTTAGCTTATAACAGTGAACCTTTTTTGTGGATACACATAAGGCAATTCTAGGTCTTGTGGTGTATTTTGGTTAAACTATCCCCAATTTAATGGAATTGCAACCCTCTGCATGCACAGTACATTCTTCCATCACATGTGATGGAAGAGTGCACTGCACATGTACAGCTGATTCTCAAGATCTTAAACACTAATGAGATGCTAATGAGCCCACACTACTGCACTGTCTGAGCCTAGGATTACATACTTTCTGGTAAGTTTTTAGTACAATACCAGGTGGGGTGAATATATTTGACATGACATACATTATTTTTTGTTAACTAGTAACCTACAGAAAAGTGTGTTTAAATCATTTCTAACTTGTTAACAATTTCTGCTAGTTAGTTTTTGCTACCATGTGGGTTTTAGCTTGCTTGAGCCTGCTAACTATCGGCGCTATCTGATGTGTGGAGACATTTCACTGCAGCTAATGTTGAAGGAAAAGCTGTGTACATTTGCAAATACTGTGCCAAATCATATGTGAAGAATACAACAAAGATGCAGAATCATCTGGCCAAGTGCATAAAGTTCCCAAGCAACCTATAACAAAAGTCCCTCTACTTCATGGTCCTCCTTAAATCAGAAGTTTTTTTGACTCAATGGAGGAATATAAATCAGAGAAATGCTGATGAATGTCTTGCTCGAGCTGTGTATGCAACTGGTTCACCTCTGACGCGAACAGGCAGTGTGTATTGGAAGAGATTTCGGGAATGTTCTTCGCCCAGCATACACCCCTCCAACCAGACATGCTTTATCTACTCATTGTCTGGATGCAGAGTTCAAGTGAAGGTCAAACAAATCATAGAGAGAGCAGACTGTATTGCAATCATCTCTGATGGGTGGTAGAATGTTTGTGGGAAAGGAATAATTAACTACATCATCGCCACCCCTCAACCAGTATTCTACAAGAGCACAGACACAAGGGACAACAGACACACCGGTCTCTACATTGCAGATGAGCTGATGGCTGTCATCAATGACCTTGGACCACAGAAGGTTTTTGCACTGGTGACAGACAATGCTGCGAACATGAAGGCTGCTTGGTCTGAAGTGGAGGAGTCCTACCCTCACATCACACCCATTGGCTGTGCTGCTCATGCATTGAATCTGCTCCTCAAGGACATCATGGCACCGACAACAATGGATACACTACAAGAGAGCCAAGGAAATGGTTATCAAGTTATAGCAGCAATCTACCTCACCAAGCAAAGTGAGAAGAATAAGAGCACCACATTGAAGCTGTTCAGCAACACCCAGATGTAAGAGAAGAAATCCAAACTGCCCTGCCCACTTCACTGTTGCTCCTAGCAGAGGTAACTGCCGTTCTGAAATACATCAAGAAGTGTGAAGACTTCTGCCTGAAGCCCATACACGCCACAGCGTAGAGTAAATCTTGGACCCCAAGTATGCTGGCAAGAGCATCCTGTCTGGTGCAGAGATCAACAAGGCCTATGGTGTCATCCCTACCGTGTCTCGCCACCTTGGCCTGGAAGAGGGCAAGGTTCTTGGCAGTCTGGCGAAGTACATTTCCAAGCAAGGGCTTTGGGATGTAGAGGCAATATGGCAGTCGTGCCAACATTTCTCATCAGCCACCTGGTGGAAGGGATTTGTGGATATGAGGCGCTTTCCTCCTTCAAATCCTACCAACATCAGCCGCCTCAGAGTGCAACTGGTCCTTGTTTGGGAACACACACCAAAGCTCGCAACAGGCTGACCAATACAAGGGTTGAAAAATTGGTGGCCATCGGGGCAACGAGCCATCCTCAACAAGGTTGGAAAGTGACAGTGAAGATGAGGCCTCAGTCTGATGTTCAAGAGGTGGACATTGAGGAGGTCCAGGGAGAAGACATGGAAGCCTGAGAGGAAGACGTTAGTCTAGAAACTATCATTTTACAGATGTATGTTGAAAACGTTTTTTGGGAGATGTGATGGATCATTGGGGATCATTCAATATTCCATTTATTTTGTTGTTCAGTGAAATCATCCCATGTGAAGAGTCAACTCAATTAAAGTTCAATTCGTAATTAAATTATTTAAAAAATATATATATTGGAAGGATTTAATCATTTGCAATTATGTCTACTTATGATAATGTAAAAGGTTTATGTTTCCGTCTCCATATGATATGGTAAATAAATCCAATGCAAAAAAACATCTAAATTTAAATGGTATTAATATTAATTAGCATATATTTCCATTAATTCCCATATAGTCCCGTTAATTCCCATATATTCCCACGGAAAGTTAATCTCTGAATATTCCCGCAAAATGTGCAACCCTAATACACACACACACTCTTTCTCACGCTCACTCCACAACAATAAAAGCAGTCATTTTCCAGACAAGGGGCTTCTGAACCCCCAAGAGATCAAAAAGCCTTCTCTGGTGAGTGTTTATCCTCGTACTCCAGCAAATGGATGTATTTTGCTGCCATTTAACAGCAGCTCTCAGAAGACATCCTTTCAGAAAGGATCACATTCAACCAACGGCTCAATGATCACAGGTTAACATCATCCTGGCTGGCTGAAGCAGCAGCACTTACCATGAGGCAGGGACTCTCAGCACTCAGCACTGCTACACTACCATTCATGTTCAGAGGATGGCATATATCCGAGGGGGACACCACTTAAGCGCATATCAACATACTTAACTGGCATTCAACCGGTAACGTTGTTAATGAAGTGTTTGCTCCTTAGGAAAATGTCCTGCTTTGCTCACATTCTTATCTTCCAGAGAAAGGATGAGAGTGGGTTTTTCTCAGTTATTACACCAGTTCATTGGAAGTGCATCCATACAGGAAATGCTTACAAATAATAAGAAAAAGTCTGATTCCAAGAAACGAATAACTTTTCCAGCGAACCAACATTTCTCTCTCTGGCTGCCAAGCTAATTGTCAGCTTAAGAAATGTTAGACAGATCGAGACAGCAGATAACGTACTGTAATGATCCATTTCCTTTTTGATGTCTCCAGAGGAGTTACTGTTGTTTCTCTTTTCTGCATGAGAACGGTCTTGGGATATCAGACACATTAAATAGTCATTTATCGGACACTTTCATCCATAGTGGCTTACAACCAGATTTACAATCAAGGACTTACAACAACAATTTTTAAGCACCACAATTGTACACTATATTTAAAATCTTCAGGTCAGGCCACAATGCTTTTAGAACATAAAATAAACGTCTGGCTAGTGAAGACTTGGCTCGAGTTAGTGCAGCATTATTTTCACTAAATGTCCACGGCAACACATTACCCTTTAAAAAGAATTGCCGTCTAAAACTAGAAAACTGAATCTGAATACAGAAATATACACTAAGTGTACAAAACATTAGGAACACCTGCTCTTTCCATGACATCGACTGACCAAGTGAATACAAGTGAAAGCTATGATCCATTATTGATGTCACTTGTTAAATCCACTTCAATTAGCGTAGATGAAGGGGAGGAGACGGGTAAAGAAAGATTTTAAAGCCTTGAGACAATTGGAGACATGGATTGTGTATGTGCGCCTTCAGACGGGGGAATGAGTAAGACAAAAGATTTAAGTGCCTTTGAACAGACGGGAATCGGTAAACAAGAAGTTTGAGATTATTGATGGTACATGGAAGAGACACATACCCACTCTGACTAAGGAGACTTGGCAAACTACAGGCAAATGCCATTAACCCCTCTGACCTAGCCTGGTTAAAGCGCAAGCAGATTCAGCTGCCAGGCTACAGTACAGCATTCTAAGTCCCAAATGGCACCCTATTCCATAGGGCTTTGGTTTTGTAGAGAAAATCTCATATTTCTGTTTCCTTTACAAGGCCTATTTGAACTCTGGCATCCATGAGATTGCCGTGTGTGATTTGATTTCATGTCAGTCCAGTTAGTCAGCTGGGAATAATGTATGCCAATTAATTTCTCCATTTAACGTTTAGCAAATAGTCCTCAAAACAACTAGGTTCGTCTTTCCAAGAGCTGAGGAGAGCATTGTAAATGTTCTCACTTTGATATCATAAATAACCCTTTTTTTTTTATCACAGACAATTAATTCTTCACACAGACAACCACTAAATGTCAAGATATTCCCTAGTATTAGCTGCATAAATCCAATTAAGATGATTTAAGTCTCAAAGTGCATTTGAAGAAACTCCTGAGACTCAAACAAAAACTAACGGAGAGTAAAGAGAGTTCAAAGTCTCTAAGTTGCGAGTCATTGGCTTATTAAACATGTATAAATAACTTTTTTTTTTTTAAAGAACTGCTTCAAATGACTTGAAATGGTAATGAGATTGGAAAAGGGAAGGAAACAGAAAACAGTCACAACATCAATCCATGCCATTTCTTTGAGTGATTAGACCTTCTGAGTGCTTCGTCACAGATACTTTAACCATTCTTTTCTGTTATTTACGACTTCATATTCCAGTGTGTGTGTGTGTGTGTGTAAGGAAGACATCATACTCAAACAGTAACTCCAATAAGAATTGCAACATTCTTTTGTCAATGCAAGCACAAACTTGAATGTTGTGAAAATTCTGTGCCACTTCTGGCGTGTGTTTACTGTGAACACTGAGGCTGTACCTGCTTTAATTGACTGTTAACAGCGGCCAAGTAAGCTACTGTGGCTATTTGATCATCGTGTAGGCCTACCAGAGTGGCCTATCCTCAAAAACAATGGAGAAAAATGCATCCCATAACATTTTAACATGGAAATAGCTGTTCTATCATTAAGCCTACAGTAGCAGCCGATGTGTGGTGTTCAATGAAGGCCTACATTCCATGAGACTTTTGAAAAAACCTGTTTATCCACTTGTTCTTCAGACAAGGTGGTGATTGAAAATGTTGTGTTATTTGAGGCAATAAACCACTTGACAAAATAAAATGCATTATTATTCCCATACCATTATTACAAAGAATCAGACCAATTATGCTACGTTCTGCCTACTTAGCTTATTCAAGGCCCTCTCAAATTATAACACTGCCCCTTTAAGAAAAAAGCTGCCTGTGCAGTTTAGAGGGAACACTGCCTACCATATATCTCAAACTCTTTGAAAGGTAAGTAACTCCAATACAAATTGCAACATTCTTTAGTCTATGCAAGTCAAATTGACTGGTCCTCTTGAATTAATGCAGTACAAAAACACACACACACACGAGTATACACTGCATGGTGGACTGGAGCTGAGTGAATGGACATCATTCATTACCTTGACACTGGAATCCTTGCTTTCCAAATCCCCTGTGAAAAGAGACGAAAGTGAGTAATGAAATAACAAGTAGCATGAAACAGACAGATACACAAACATGTTAGTAATATCAAGCAGAAACAGCAGTAGTCTCCATGACTCGGAGTCAAAAAAGCAAGTAGCCTAAACTGTTTAAGGTGTTTCCCAAGAATCATTACACATTACTTAAGATTTTAGCGGCCATAGGTCGTAACTGTCAAATTATGTTCACTCACTCAAGATGACATATCTCTGTAGCTATCAATACATAGTTAAGCAAACACACCACCTTGAAAAGAGGAAGGTTGGTCAACATGGGTGCGTCTTCAACCACCCAACAGCCTGAATAGTTACCACTTGTGTTTCGGGTTTAAGTGCCTATATAGTTCGTTGGCAGTAAGTTATTTCAAAATACTTATCAAAAAACATGACTAGGAGAAATACAACTTTTACCATTTGTAACAAACATCAAAGTAGGCGCGCTGTCACAATCACAATGTACACAGTGAATCTAGCCCACCGTAATCAGAACGGATTCATTTACTTTGGACTTGCGTTGAGGCACATTACAGTCAAATGTTAGGCTTTAAGAAGTCCAGCTTTGGCGTGGTAGACCAAACATTCCAGTAAGGAAAGTATACGTAACGGTGCAGCACAGTTAGCTGTGTAGGGAAAGTGACAAGCGAATAGCTGGTTGAGAAGACAGCGGAGTTCTCAAACGTTCAACAGGCAAAGGCCGTGTGGAGAGGAAAAGCGCTTACCAGATAAAGTCGGTGCAGTGACTACAAAAAGTCGGCTGCTTGAAGAACCTCGCAGTGAATTTGTGGTCCTTCACTTCATGGACGTTCTTCTGCCTCAAAGCTCCTTTACGAGCGAACCCTTTCGCGAAGTCCCCGGTCCCCTCGTTGAATTGCGTGACATCAGCCATAGTCAAAAAGCAACGTTATTCCTCTCTATCCAATGTATATATATACCTATTCAATCAAATGTATTTCCACGCGCACTGTATTTTGCCACTGAGCGGGAGAGTCGGTCACACTGTACTATCTATGAGCTGTCGCTACAACCACTTTTACTGACGGCTCCACACTGAGCGCTTTGCTTCCTTCTTTCACTTGAGCTGACGTCAACACAATTAATCGCCTGGAGGGAGGGCTGTTGGAATTTGGAAGATTGGAGCGTCATCCAGTGGTGTAAAAGATACTGGCACATTTTGGGGTTAAAACTATTTATTTGAAGAGAAACGACATATCAGTCATACCATAGTCCGTGCTTGACTTGGCTAAAATGTGTTTCTTATGGAGTCCCTGCACCTAAATTCAAACAGAACCGGCACCCAAAATGAGTACCTATTTCGCCTAAGTCAAGCACTGATCATAGTCATCACATTTTTATCCATTATCAATGTGTTATGTTTGGCTTATTAATTTGTTCTGAAGTCTTTAGGGACGGTTCAACATTTACTGTAGGGGGAGGGATCATATTTTCACATGACCCTCCCCTATTATTTAAGATCACAAATAACAACAACAGTACTGCCCTACAAAGGCAACACAGTTGTTTTTACGGCAAAATCTGACTCTTTTTCTGTTTAGACAGACAGCAATTTCTGATACACCATGACATATTCTGATCAACTGGCTTAGTTTCCTGACAGAAGAACAAATACTACATGAATCAGATAATACCTGGCCATTACAACAGATCAAATATTTTTTATATAAATTCGTGGTTACTGTGTTTTGCCAATGTAGGGCAGTGTAGCGATCCTTTGTTTATATACGTGGATATTGACTTTGACCTTCAGCATGCTTTTGTGGCCCAGTCGACGACATGCAGTCGTACGGCCAGAAGGTTGAGGGTTCGCCGACCACCACAGACGAGCCCACTCTCTCTTCCTATTTCATTAGGCTTACACTACGATCAGAGCCAGCTGAAGACAATGATCAGCTAGCGGGAAATCAGATGTTCAACATTTTGATGCCATATTTATAATTATATAAAATATATGCAATGGATATTCCAGTAACAGGTCTCTGTGCCAATGCACCACATAACCAATAAACAAAGCGTACCGACGTGAGGCGCTTCAATATCATGGTTAGCGTTTTCAACACCACAACAAATAGGCCATGTCAATCCCGAAAAACAGAAAATACATCCCTCCCTATCTTGTAGACTTACCCAGTATAGAAGGCTTGGCTTGACAATCTCTGAATGTCATTCAACTTTTTTGTGTGTTTTGTAACGGATGTTTTTTCCGTTCATCAAATTGCCACTGCACAGTTTGGATTGATTGATTGTTGTTTTTTTTGTCAGTTAAAAAGGTATTTCCACTGTGGTCCCTATTTTTTTTACACAAATACACTACCGGTCAAAAGGTTTAAAAGACCTACTCATTCAAGGGTTTTAGTTTATTTTTACTATTTTCTACATGGTAGAATAATAGTGAAGACATCAAAGCTATGAAATAACACATGGAATCATGTAGTAACCAAAAAAAGTGTTAAACAAATCAAATTTATATTTATATTTGAGATTCTTCAAATAGCCACCCTTTGCCTTGATGACAGCTTTGCACACTCTTGGCATTCTCCCAACCAGCTTCACCTGGAATGCTTTCCCAACAGCCTTGAAGGAGTTCCCACATATGCTGAGCACTTGTTGGCCGCTTTTCTTTCATTCTGCGGTCTGACTCATTCCAAACCATCTCAGTTTGGTTGAGGTCTGGGGATTATGGAGGCCAGGACATCTGATGCAGCACTCCATCACTCTCCTCTTTGGTAAAATAGCCCTTACACAGCCTGGAGGTGTGTTGGGTCATTGTCCTGTTGAAAAACAAATGATAGTCCCACTAAGCGCAAACCAGATGGGATGGCGTATCGCTGCAGAATGCTGTGGTAGCCATGCTGGTTAAGTGAACCTTGAATTCTGAACCTTGAATGTGAACCTTGAATTGCTTTATGGTGGGAAATACACATGCAGAGATCATCCGTTCTCCCACACCGCGTCTCTCACAAAGACATGGCGGTTGGAACCAAAAATCTACAATTTGGTCTCCAGACCAAAGGACAAATTTCCACTGGTCTAATGTCCATTGCTTATGTTTCTTGGCCCAAGCATGTATCTTCTTCTTATTGGTGCCTTGTAGTAGTGGTTTCTTTGCAGCAATTTGACCATGAAGGCCTGATTCACACAGTCTCCTCTGAACAGTTGATGTTGAGATGTGACTTACTTGAACTCTGTGAAGCATTTATTTGGGCTGCAATTTCTGAGACTGGTAACTCTCATTAACTTATCCTGTGCAGCAGAGGTAACTCTGGGTCTTCCATTCCTGTGGCGGTCCTCATGAGAGCCAGTTTCATCATAGCGCTTGATGGTTTTTGCGACTGTACTTGAAGAAACGTTCAAAGTTCTTGAAATGTTCCTTATTGATTGACCTTCATGTCTTAAAGTAATGATAGACTGTTGTTTCTCTTTGCTTATTTGAGCTGTTCTTGCCATAATATGGACTTGGTCTTTTACCAAATAGGGCTATCTTCTGTATACCCCCCTACCTTGCCACAACACAACTGATTGGCTCAAACGCATTAAGAAGGAAAGAAATTCCACAAATTAACTTTAAACAAGGCACACCTGTTAATTGAAATGCATTCCAGGTGACTACCTCATGAAGCAGGTTGAGAGAATGCCAAGCGTGTGCAAAGCTGCCATCAAGGCAAAGGATGGCTACTTTACAGAATCTGAAATATAAAATATATAACACTTTTTTGGTTACTACATGATTCCATTTGTGTTATATCATAGTTTTGATGTCTTTACTATTATTCTACAATGTAGAAAATAGTACAAATAAAGAAAAACCCTTGAATTAGTAGGCTTTCTAAAACTTTTGACCGGTAGTGTACATACACAAATAGATACATACATAGATACAGACAAAAAAGGTTCTACTGTTTTTCACATTCTTTTAAAAAGTGGTTATGGTTGGTATGGCTTTGAGTTGCTGTGGTAGTTTGTTCCACTCAACAACGCCGGTATTTAAAAATGCATTCTTACCCGATAGACTCTTTTTATATTTAAAACAGTGAATATTAGAGTCTTTGCCTCTGGTATTATGCTGGAGGACATCACTAACAAATGAAACATAGTTGGATAGGTACCTAGGGGCTGAGTCTGTGATAACGCTGTGGACTAGACCAAGTTGAATTAATAGTACTCTTTTTTTCACAGATAGCCAGGCTAGCTGCTTGAAATGCTCGACATCCAGATGAGTATGAGTGGGGAGTACAATTCTTACAAGCTTGTTTCGACCGGTCTGTAGTTTATTTCTTTATGCTTGGGGCTGCTGGTGAACCATGATGCAGGCATAATCAAAGTGACACTGGACTAGCACACTTGTCAGAGTCTTTAGGGTGTCTATAGCTAGGTTTCCATCCAATTGGCAGCAGATTTTCATGCTATTATTCTAAAATCTGCATAAAAACAACATGTACATTTTCCTATCAGAGTTGTTTCCATCAAATTGACTTGTTGCGGAGACAAGTCTTTGCATTTAAATAGGTAGTGCACATAAAAATAACTTTTCGGTTAAATTACCATGTACCGAATAATTACCATGTAGCATCGCATTTTAAACTCTAGGCCTACTGATGGATGGGTCACAAAAAAATGTTGCGTAGGTATAGCGAATGTGCCCATTCTGGTATTGGCACGTTGCTCTATCCAATAGCTCGCAGATATAGCCTTCTGCATGATGAGATTATTGTGGACAAAATTGCGATATTATTTTGATTTGTCAAATGGCAGCCAAGCATCGATCATCATGTCACCAGAATAAGACCCTCGATATTTATTGAAAGGAGCATCTAGCTCATCACCCTGTGAAGTTCATTATAATTTATGTCATTTGTAGCCTAATAAACTGCATGCTTTCCTGAATCGTAGTGGGAGGACCACACAACGTATCACATGACTTCAAGTTTACTTCAATATGATAGTTATTATACCAATATAAAAGCTTTTCCAACGCCATTTCTCGAATAACGATTTTACAGATACAAAAAGATCCCACCTCGTCTAGCGTATTTTGTTTTGTCAACATTTCGAAAGTTTGCCCGTAAATGTGCTGTTACCATAAAAAAAATGTATCCATCATGTACTTTACTCGCATCAAAATGTTGGCTGGATACCTGGTTATTAATGTCAAGCCATGTTGAGGATGCTGGAATTATATTTTGGTCGAACGTGAGTATGCCTGCGGAAGACTTTTGATGTAGCCTAATCAGATTAAAACATTGCGACTGGTTGTGTTTATGCCACATATAATAGGTAATACATTTTAAAAGTTAAATGAGAAATATTTAGGTTATATTGAAGGGTCAGATTCTAGGTGCGTGAGGAATAGCTCTCTGATTGGAAAAGAATGCGTGTTAAACTTTCGCGATTTACTGGGCCGGCCGGGAGCATATGTGGCCACATTATTCAGCCAGATTGGCCTGCTACTGTTCCTCTTTAGACCAGTATAAACTATCGAGAGTATACCCACAACAGATCTGCATGAAATAAAACATTCAAATCACAGGGCTTTTGCGTCTTTATTCTAATTACAGTTTCACTGCAGCCTATTGTAGAACGTTGTGATCACTTTAAAACAATGAAGCAATTATTGATTGCATTGTAGTGTCTATGTAGGATACTTGTATTGTCCTGAAACAAGATCAATAAGGGTGTCACGCCCCGATCTGTTTCACCTGTCTTTGTGATTGTCTCCACGCACCTCCAGGTGTCACCCGTTTTCCCCATCAGTCCCTGGGTATTTATTCCGGTGTTCCTTGTTTATCTGTGGCCAATTCGCCTTGTCGAGTCAACCAGCGTGGTTTTCCGTGCGCATGCTATTTCCTTTTCGCACTTTTGCTAGTCCTTTCGGTTTTGACCCTTTCCTGCCTTGACTCTAAACCTGCCTGCTTGACCATACTGCCTGCCCTGACCTTGTTTATGATCTTTTGCCTGTCCACGACCATTCTCTTGCCTGCCCCTTGGATAATAAATATCAGAGACTTGAACCATCTGCCTCCTGCATCTGGGTCTCACCCATGTGCCCTTATAAAGGGAGCTTTTTGAGCTGTGTGTCTTTACTGTCATGTTACAATGATGCCTCTCCGCTGCCTGTCGGCTATTCCTTTTTGTTCTTGTTGATTCATATTATAAATCGATGCAGCTTTGAATGCGTTTATGTGTGGTATGATAGCTATTGCAGATCTGGACAAACGATCCAACTACCACTGTTGTCACTATGAATGGTGGATATAGGGCAGGAAAAATAATTACAGTCCCGCAGCATAATCTCAATTTGTAGTTGAGCAACCACTGTAGACTGGTAGAGTATATTGACCTGTGGTATACTAAAGGTTAGCACGTGGAAAAGCGTAGTGCATACGGGAAGTACCAAAACACCCTAATATATATCTACGTTGTCCTCATATTTATGAATAGGTTATAGGCCTAAACCGATCACATATTTGTCACTGTGTAACAAATAGTTAGCCCTGTAGCAGTCGTAAGGACAGGACTTCAGCAGAAGGCAAGACGGGGGTTAGTGCTCAAAGTGTTGATGTAAATGGTTGTCTTGGTGATCCGAAGGTGCCATTTATAATGCTAAATATCAAGCTAATACATTAGTAGTAGATTAACAGTATGCACATTGGGCAATAGCCAAAATAAATACCATCTGAATCAGGTTTAACCTGTCCTATCTGAACGACACAGGTAGGGCAAGACTGTACAGCCTCCCCTTTAGAAACCAAATCAAATTCGAATTACAGTTATTAAAATGTTTAGCATTAGAATTACATGAATGAAACCTGCATTTCATACAGCTGATACATGATTCTGAGTCGTTGTAGTGTGGGTGTATGTGTGTATGTGTAGTGTACTGAGTGAAAGTTATCCTTCAACTCAGAGTAAATATGCATGTGCTTTGAACTTTGGGTTCAATCAATGGAAGCCTATTTCAGACGATCTCATTGGATCAGACTTTCAGGGTTTTTGAACGGACCATCTACATTTTTCACTGTCCACTGCCGAAAGAACGGACACAGTCTCTCTCAACCCCGCAGAAGATGAATCCAACCTTGGCTTTGCTGCTGCTCTGCCAGCTTGCCTTGTATACGTCAGTGACATGCAAGAAAGGTACAGTGCAACTTATTTAAGGCAGTATTTTTCAATTACAGAATATATATTACAGTGTTGGTTCACAAGACTCAGTGAGCTATGCTTTAGCCGTATTTCATATGTGTTTTTATATAATATACATCGTCACATTGTTTGTCTATCAATATTCCCATTTATCCTCAGTATGTGCCCGTCCGCCCGTGACCGACGGTATGGATACACTGGGCCTAAAGCGTGTGTATGAGATTGGAGAAGAGGTGACCCTGGCGTGTGAGCGTGGATACACACCTGGGAAAACCAAGACTGCCAAGATCACCTGCTCAGCCTCGGGAGAGTGGACCAAACTGGACCTTGTGTGTTCTCGTAAGCTCCACCCCATTCGCAAAACATCCATTACATAATGTAAAGCATAAATCCACCTATGTTCACAAAAATTCAGGTAAATTGTTGGGTTTTCCAGAAATCGTGGTTGGAGGATTCCAGATTTCCTGCTTATTAGTCCCTGATTCAAGGAACCTTCCCACTGGGATTTCTGGGAATTTTGGGAATGTTTCTGAGAATCTTGGAACCCTAAAGTCACCTATACAGTACCATGGACAGTCCATACTTTAGCAAGGGGCTAGGGATATAGTAGGATCCCCCCCAAAAAAAATGTACTACATGAAATGCATAAATTATATCCACATGAATCTTATACATTTTTGACACAGCAAAGATGTGCCCTCTCCCCAAGCCTATGCAAAAGCCAGGGATGATTGACGTGCCATTCAAGAGTGTACTCAACTACACATGTGATGACGGGTGAGGGAAATAGTGCGGTTTAGTTCTGACTACATTTTGCTGACTATGCATATCAGACCAATAAGAATTTGTGTTCTTCAGGTACGTCATGATAGGAGCCAATGAGAGCGTGTGTTTACACGATGGTACCCTCAGTGCACCACCACCAATGTGTAAAGGTATACTATACCTCCAGAATGTAACCTTGCTTTTCTCCAATGTTTGTCTAAATATGCAAATATAGTCTTGATTATTTAAAATATTTCTTCCCTGCAGCTGTGAGTTGTGCTCTGCCTCAAGCACCTAAGGATGGTAAAATTGTCTATGACAATAAGAAGTTCACTGGCAATGAAATCCAGTACGGACAGAGTTGGACATATGAGTGTTTGCCGCCAAGAGCTCCCATTGGCAACGAGAGAGGATCGTGCCTGGCCAGTGGAAACGTGACTGAGCCACCGGTATGCAAGGGTAGGTGCAGACAGTGGCAGCACAAGCCAAATGGTTTGTCTGTTCCATCATGAACAAATCTCATTGGTTGAGAAGTTTTTGAGTGACATCTGGTGGAACCACTGATAAATTATCAATGATCTTATGGAGGCCCATTATTACATAGGTCTAGCCTTTTTGGGGCCCTACGTGAGATTTGGTTGCCCCTCCCAAATGTTTTATAGTTAATTCCCTGCAATTCTACCCATTTTTCCATGGGGTGGAGATCATTTTTGAAAGTTTTAAAGCTAATTTCCTGCAATTCTACACATTTTGCCATTACTTATGCCATTTTGATGATATGAGTGAGTGACTAACAAAATCAATAGGGGCCCTTTGGAGGTCAGGGCCCCTGGTCGGTATTTTCGACAGATAGCTGGCAAGACTAATTTACCAATCTTTGTTAGCTGACATGGTTAATTGCGTAATACACAACCAAATGTCGAACTTACACCTTGTGTATTCTATTATCCTAACTCTCAACAGTAAGTTGAGATCCCGAATGAATTCCCCAAAAATACATACTAATAAAATGGGGGGGCCACTAGCGGCATGGAAACCGCTTATGTCGCTTATGCCTGGAGCCGGCCCTGACGATGATTCTGGTTAAAATGGTTATTGTTAACTGTTCATCCACTCCAAGCGATGATAATTGATCAATTTGCATAATCCTGTCTTCCTCTGTTTATGCCTTAAAACTAATTTCTGTAATTTTAGATTCATCCTGACAATATTGCGTTGCTAATACACTTTCACTAGCCCATGACTTTTCTGACCTGTTGCAGAGGTGAGCTGCTCCATCCCACCAACGATAGACCACGGCCTCATCACCTTTGCTGTGATGAGGGAGGCCGGCTACAAGGAGAAGGTCAAGTACCAGTGTCAGGACCACTACGTTCTGGACGGCTCTGAGGAAATACAATGTCAGAATACAGGCAACTGGTCCACTTTGCCCGTTTGTAGAGGTGAGTCAGTGTAGGGTGAAGTTGCCCTTAGACGCTGATCTTCAGTCAGTTTTGCATTTCCCCCACTAATGGTTAAGGTTATGATTGGGGGAGGGGAAGCTGACCCTAGAGCTGTACATAGAGGAGGCTGGTGGGAGGAGCGATATGAGGACGAGCTCATTGTAATGGTTGTAATGGTTCAAATGGAACGGTATCAAACATATGGAAACCACGTATGACTCTGTTATGTATATTCCATTCCAGCCATTATAATGAGCATGTCCTCCTATAGCACCTCCCACCAGCCTCCTCTGCTGTACATTGGGGGAAAGTTCACACCAGAGCCATTGAGTCATAGAACAGGTTGCACTGTTGCTCTTGTGGGAACGTCACTTGTGTGTGTCTGTATATCGAACCAGCTTGTTGACTCACATGTGATTAGATGTGTATCAGCAACCATTTATTTCATCTTTGGTGACTGCAATGATTGCGTAATGAGAGCATACTGCCGTTTGTGCCTTTTGAGCAAAGCACTGCATTCCCAAACCTTCTCCGGGGTCGCTGCTGTGTGGCTGACCATGTGTTGCTCCCAACCTATTGTATATGTGGTGTGTCAGGTTGGGTGCTGATTACAGAAGAAAATAAATTCCATGATCTATTTCATTTCATTCTCTTCAATGCTAAACGGAGAGTCACGTTGCTTTGCTTGTCTTCGCTTTACTGCAGCCCCCTGTAAAGTTAACATCAACAGAGGTCGCATCTTCTACAACGCCAAGAAGATCTGGATTGGGGATCTGAAACCCAATAGAGTCCTTCACGGGGAGCCGGTTGTGTTCTACTGTCTGAACAAGGAGCTGAAGTGTGGCATTCCAGTGTCAAGTCAGTGCATCGACGGCACACTCAGTACCCCAGAATGCTTTAAAGGTGAGGCCCTTCGTACCAAAATAACATGGTCACGTTCATTATGACATGCACGTTTTAAAACATTTTACTACGTGAATCAAAAATGAGTGTTTCTTATTGGACACGTGTGGGTAGTCTCTCCATGTTTCAGTCCATTTAATTCCTGTTGATGACAAATGAACACAACCCAGAGTAAAATGTGTCGTGGTCGCTGCCGTCACATTTTCAAAGCTTCCCGAAGCTGTTTAAGTTGAGTCCTTAATATTCTCACAACTAAAATGACAAATGTGTTTGTGTGTCTGTCTTTCTCTTAGAACCAGGCAAGATGGAGTACACCCTCAAGCCCAAATCACTTCCATCTGAGATTGCGATGTGTCAAGCCGACGTAACAAAATAAACACCATACAAAGAGGATAAATAGGGCAAATAAATGACAAATAAATATGACTTTTAAAAAAATGATCTGTTTTAAGTCTATTTGACTTTGTGTCCAAATAATCCAGCCTTGCTTTTGCTAATAACCTGTTGATTATATCCATAACATGAATGAGCCTGAATTTGATTGCCTGTAAAGTACATGTTACCTGAAAATGACACTAGATGTCAGTATAGGATTACAGTATTTGTAATCTCTGCTCACACACAAAGGGCTCTGCAGCTTTGAGAGAAAAACAAGTTACTTTTTAACCAAGAGTAAACATACCCTTGTTTTGACTTGAACTCGATATCTGATTGAACTCTTGCAATTTTGCAACAAGAACAACAAACACAAACTGCATGAGATTACAAATGCATTCCATTCTGTTAACAGATAAAAAGCACACAAATAAAGATTCATAGTAGTAGATCTGCATCAACTAGCCACATCAGTGTTCTAGTGCTAGAATAGTTTCAGTCAACTTTATTGTACCACATAAATGGCTTTTGCAACCATGATTTGGTGAAGAGTTACAGAGAACTGGTGATGTGTACTAGGAATGGGGGAGGGGCAACAGTAAGGTTCACAAAGGTCTGGTGTTTTACGGTAAATTACGTAAATAGTAAAAGAGCCTGAGGTTGCCTCATTCTGCGTTGTCATCGACCCTTATCCAATTACCTTGAGAACCCAAAAAGTTGGGAGCTCCAACGACGTTCCGATTTTTACCCTTGAAACCAGAGAGGAGAGACGCTCTCTCCACACCACAGACGATGGCACCAAGTCTGTCTTCGCTGCTGATCTGTCTGCTTGCCTTGTATACACCAGTGACATCCAAGAAAGGTACAGTATCTATTATTACGGTATCTATACTGAACAAAAATATAAACGCAACATGCAACAATTTGAACTGAGTTACAGTTCATATAAAGAAATCAGTCAATTGAAATAAATTCATTAGCTCCTAATATATGGATTTCACATCACTGGGAATACAGATATGCTGGTCACAGACACCTTTAAAAAAAATAGTATGGGCGTGGATCATTTGCCTCATGCAGTGCGACACCATCTCCTTCGAATAGAGTTGATCAGGCTGTTGATTGTGGAATGTTGTCCCACGCCTCTTCAATGGCTTTGTGATATTGCTGGCGGGAACTGGAACATGTTGTCGTACATGTCGATCCAGAGCATTGCAAACATGCTCATTGGGTGACATGTCTGGTGAGTATGCAGGCCATGAAAGAACTGGGGCATTTTTAGCCTCCAGGAATTTTGTACAGATCTTTGCATCATGGGGCCATGCATTATCATGCTGAAACATGAGGTGATGACGGCAGATAAATGGCACGATAATGGGCCTCAGGATCTCGCCACGGTATCTCTTTGTATTCAAATTGTCATCGATAAAATTATACCATAATTACCATAACCATAACCCCACCACCACCATGGGGCACTCTGCTAACAACGTTGACATCAGCGAACCGCTCGCCAGCACAACGCCATACACGCCCGATACAGTTGAAACCAGGATTCATCCTTGAAGTGCACACTTCTCCAGCATGCCAGTGGCCATCGAAGGTGAGCATTTGCGCACTGAGGTCAGTTATGATGCCGAACTGCAGTCAGGTCAAGGCCCTGGTGAGGACGACGAGCATGCAGATGAGCTTCCCTGAGACAGTTCCTGACAGTTTGTGCAGGAATTCTTTGGTTGTGCAAACCCATAAATGAATCAGCTGTCCGGGTGGCTTGTCTCAGACGTTCCCGCAGGTGAAGAAGCTGGTTGTGGAGGTCCTGGGCTGACGTGGTTACACGTGGTCTGCTGTTGTGAGGCCGGTTGGATGTACTGTAAAATCCTCTAAAAAGACGTTGGAAGCAGCTTTTGGTAGAGAAATTAACATTCAATTGCACACTCCCTCAAAACTTGAGACATCTGTGGCATTGTGTTGTGTGACAAATGTAATGTAAACAAATGAATGCAATACATTTCAGAGAAATACGATTTTTCTGCATATGAAAGACTTCTGGGATCTTTTATTTCAGATCATGAAACATGGGACCAACAATTTACATGTTGCGTTTATTTATTTGCTCATTATTTGCCCCAGTGTTTTGGCCTATTGATTTAGAAGCCTTTTGTGTTTCTGTGCTGTATGCTGTTCAGTATTCCTACGTACTCTCAGTGAACATGTTGTCAGAGTGTGTGTAGACAAATGAGCTTGTGTTATGTTGACGAATACTTTCAGTTACTGTAAGCTGAAAGGAAAAAGACACTTTATTTTAATAGTCCACCTACCTTTATGCTCAACAAACTTTTACTAGACAATCAGTAAAATGTCAACTGCATGTCTGGGTAGTTGCACGGGCACTTCTTTGGTTAATCTATATGTCCATGTTTTTTTCTGTGTCCGTGTGTGTTTGTGTGTGTGTGTGTGTGTGTGTGTGTTTTATTGACCCATCCCGTTGTTTGTCTGCCCCCTCAGAATGTGGCCGCCCGCCCCTGGGGGACGGTAAGGAACTGGAGGGGTTCCAGAGGGTGTACTCCCCCGGAGACGAGGTGGTGCTGTCGTGTAAACGAGGATACACACCCACTTCAGGCTCTCGCACAATCCTCTGCACTGCTAGCGGAGACTGGACCAAGTCTAAACTCACATGCTCAAGTAGGACACTTTTATAAAGTTTGACCCAAAACAGTATTACTGTTCACGTATCATAATTTGATACTCAAAAAACATTCCATGTATTATCAATTGATACTCAGTATATTGCAAGTATTATCAGTTGATACTCAGTATATTCCATGTATTATCAGTTGAGACTCAATATATTACAATGATGATCAGTTGATACTCAGTATATTACAAGTATTATCAGTTGATACTCAGTATATTACAAGTATTATCAGTTGATACTCAGTATATTACAAGTATTATCAGTTGATACTCAGTATATTACAAGTATTATCAGTTGATACTCAGTATATTACAAGTATTATCAGTTGATACTCATATTGATGGAACTGTTGAGCAATGCTGACTGATTCCTTTTGACTTCTGATGCAGCAAAGAGTTGCTCTTTCCCAGAAGCACTAAACCACGGAGACATGGAGTTTGTGGACATTGTCTACCAGAGTACCATCAACTACACCTGCCATGAGGGGTATGGGGAATACCATTTACAAATTCTATTTTAGTGTCCCGTCGACGACTGGTCACCTCTCCGTGCTGTCAAAGTCTATAACATGTTATTGTATCAAACACATGTAAAGTAGGTCAAAGTTGAAATCACTGTATACCCATACACCTAATATAGTGTCTACTTGATGTGTTTTTAGTACATCATTTGACAGATTACGGTAATGTGGTCTACAGGTATACCCTGCAAGGAGCCAGTACCATTGAGTGCTTGTACGACGGACAATGGAGTGATCCACCACCAAAGTGTACACGTAAGTTTCTGCCTTATACTGAAATGCACAACTACTCTAGCACTTAACAGTAATGATGAAACATGATCTCACGTTGATAATGCATACAAACTCACATTGATACTTACAAGTCTATAAGCACAATGTAAACGTGGCCTTATTGCTGTAATTGTAAAGAGCATTCTACAATGTGTAAAACTGAGATTTGAATAATGGCTTTTCTGTAGCCTATATTATTCATATTCATATGTTACATCATATGTCTCTGATAAAAATAGAGAGAATATCATGTGTTTCGATCAAATGTGCTTGATTGATGAGCATGTGAATGAAATCTCTCCCCTCTGTCAGCGGTGATATGTGGTCTTCCTCCAATACCTAAATATGGGAAAATGGTCTACGACAGAAAGTTGACAGGCAACACGACTGTGTTTGGTTTTGGGGGGACCTACGAGTGTTTCCCTCCACTTGTCCTCATAGGCAACGAGAGGGGATCGTGCAGCACTAACGGAGACTGGACTGAGCCACCAGAATGTAAATGTAGGTACAGTGTTATCAGTCAAAGACTCTGATCTGTTGTATTGCTAGGGCAGCAGGTAGCCTAGAGCAGGGATGGGCAACTTTGATGGGGGTGGGAACCCCCCCCCCCACACACACACAAAATAAAGGTTATTTACTATTAATAAAAAAAAATGTATATTGGTACTCAGGCCTACAAAGGGGCCAGTTGCCCATCCCTGGGTTAGAGCGTTGGGCCAGTAACCAAATGGTCGCTGGTTTGAATACCCAAGCCAACAAGGTGGAAAATCTGTCGATGTGCCCTTGAGCAAGGCACTTAACCCTAATTTTCCCTCTATTTGTTTCCAGTGGTGACCTGTTCAGCTCCAACAGGCATCATCAACGGCTACATGACCGTTAGTGATAAGAGGGAGCACGGCTTCAAGGAGACTGTCAGATATGGATGTAATATAGACTATGTCCTGGACGGGCCTGTGGAGATCGAATGTCTCAAAACAGGGGATTGGTCAATGAAGCCAGCTTGCAGGGGTAGGACCACTGATTTTGTGACAATTTTGTATTTTGTTTAACCAAACTTATTTGGTTACCTATCAAATCAGTGTTTTTGAATAGCTGAATATTGCTGTTTTTGAAATTCTAAATAGTAATATCCGCCTAGCTCCCTGAGCCAACATTATAATTATTGATCCTAATTTCACTCTTTGTTCCACAGCTTCCTGCAAGGTGGGTATTAAAAGAGGACGCATCCTTTACAATGGAAATACATTTTGGATAAAGGATTTCGAGCCCAATAAAATCTCGCATGCGGACGTCGTCGTGGTCTACTGTATGAACAAGGAGAAGAAGTGTGGCTATGCATTGTCAACCCAGTGCATCGATGGAAAACTCAAGATCCCAGAATGCTTTGAAGGTGAGACTAGAGCAAAAGCGTTTTTTTCTTGTTGGCTATTTTCTACATAAAAAAACTAAACAACATTACCATCAAGTCTTAATGATGTCTGTGTGTGTGTTTTCCTTTCTAGAACCAAGTGATTTTACATATAAATTCTACTATGATTCCCTGCCATCTGAGATAGCCCAGTGCTGAAACGCTGTGCATGACAAAGCAAATTGAGACCAAGAACATTGATTGCCTGTGAATTAAATGTCAATAAAACCATGTGTATTTCTATGTAATGCTATCCATTTGTTCTTCGGAAAAAAAATTCTGTAGAGAACTAATTTTACGATGAATAAAATATACTGTTTGCTTGTATCTTTGTAGATGACTTGACCCAACATCTTACCCAATACTTGCAAAATAACAGTATAAACTCAATTTCCAAATGATGTCACATGATGTCAGTGTTGTACAGTTGATACTCTGTCAGGTCAAGTGGTCAGGAAAAACTCAAACACACACACACACACACACACACACACACACACACACACACACTCACACACACACACACACACACACACACACACACACACAAAATTCAAACTCATTGCTACAACACACACACACTAAATACACACCAAACTCATTGCTACACCACACACACACTAAATACACACCAAACTCATTGCTACACCACACACACACTAAATACACACCAAACTCATTGCTACACCACACACACATTAAAAACACACCAAACTCATTGCTACACCACACACACACTAAAAACACACCAAACTCATTGCTACACCACACACACACTAAATACACACCAAACTCATTGCTACACCACACACACACACCAAATACACACCAAACTCATTGCTACACCACACACACACTAAATACACACCAAACTCATTGCTACACCACACACACACTAAATACACACCAAACTCATTGCTACACCACACACACACTAAATACACACCAAACTCATTGCTACACCACACACACACTAAATACACACCAAACTCATTGCTACACCACACACACACTAAATACACACCAAACACATTGCTACACCACACACACACTAAATACACACCAAACTCATTGCTACACCACACACACACTAAATACACACCAAACTCATTGCTACACCACACACACACTAAATACACTCCAAACTCATTGCTACACCACACACACACTAAATACACACCAAACTCATTGCTACACCACATACACATTCAAAACTCAAATTAATTGCTACACCACACACACACTAAATACACACCAAACTCATTGCTACACCACACACACACTAAATACACACCAAACTCATTGCTACACCACACACACACTAAATACACTCCAAACTCATTGCTACACCACACACACACTAAATACACACCAAACTCATTGCTACACCACATACACACTCAAAACTCAAATTAATTGCTACACCACACACACACTAAATACACACCAAACTCATTGCTACACTACACACACACACCAAATACACACCAAACTCATTGCTACACCACACACACACACTAAATACACACCAAAGTCATTGCTACACCACACACACACTAAATATACACCAAACTCATTGCTACACCACACACACACCAAATACACACCAAACTCATTGCTACACCACACACACACACACTAAATACACACCAAACTCATTGCTACACCACACACACACACTAAATACACACCAAACTCATTGCTACACCACACACACACACTAAATACACACCAAACTCATTGCTACACCACACACACACTAAATACACACCAAACTCATTGCTACACCACACACACACTAAATACACACCAAACTCATTGCTACACCAAACACACACTAAATACACACCACACTCATTGCTACACCACACACACACTAAATACACTCCAAACTCATTGCTACACCACACACACACTAAATACACACCAAACTCATTGCTACACCACATACACACTCAAAACTCAAATTAATTGCTACACCACACACACACTAAATACACACCAAACTCATTGCTACACTACACACACACACACCAAATACACACCAAACTCATTGCTACACCACACACACACACTAAATACACACCAAACTCATTGCTACACCACACACACACTAAATACACACCAAACTCATTGCTACACCACACACACACTAAATACACACCAAACTCATTGCTACACCACACACACACTAAATACACTCCAAACTCATTGCTACACCACACACACACTAAATACACACCAAACTCATTGCTACACCACATACACACTCAAAACTCAAATTAATTGCTACACCACACACACACTAAATACACACCAAACTCATTGCTACACTACACACACACACCAAATACACACCAAACTCATTGCTACACCACACACACACACTAAATACACACCAAACTCATTGCTACACCACACACACACTAAATACACACCAAACTCATTGCTACACCACATACACACTCAAAACTCAAATTAATTGCTACACCACACACACTAAATACACACCAAACTCATTGCTACACCACACACACACTAAATACACACCAAACTCATTGCTACACCACACACACACTAAATACACACCAAACTCATTGCTACACCACACACACACTAAATACACTCCAAACTCATTGCTACACCACACACACACTAAATACACTCCAAACTCATTGCTACACCACACACACACTAAATACACACCAAACTCATTGCTACACCACACACACACACTAAATACACACCAAACTCATTGCTACACCACACACACACTAAATACACACCAAACTCATTGCTACACCACATACACACTCAAAACTCAAATTAATTGCTACACCACACACACACTAAATACACACCAAACTCATTGCTACACCACACACACACTAAATACACACCAAACTCATTGCTACACCACACACACACTAAATACACACCAAACTCATTGCTACACCACACACACACTAAATACACTCCAAACTCATTGCTACACCACACACACACTAAATACACTCCAAACTCATTGCTACACCACACACACACTAAATACACACCAAACTCATTGCTACACCACACACACACACTAAAAACAAGACAACACAGCTCCCAAAAGATACATTTCTACTACAAAACTGAACTCTACCCTCCTATCCAGTGATTCATATTAAAACCATACAGTCGACTGCAAGCCGGCCACAGTGCAACCCTATCCCGGTTACCCAAACCGCTTTGCATGTCTATTCTAACAGAGATTAGCAGAGGAAACCCCCCTGCTGCTCTTGTCCCGCTATGCGGTTGGTTTGATCCTCTGTCCTTGGCCATCAGCCGGTGGTCAGAACTATTCCCCCCCCCTCGCGGGGGCGGCCAGTTGATTGTACTGAGTCATGAGAACTGACTCTGCTTCCCCACTGGGGCAGCGAGGCAGGACATGAAAGAACTGCAGAGGCCGACTGTAGGTGGAGTCACAAGGGTTTCCAATGGTTACTGAATGGAGGGAGACGGGGGGGGGGGGGGGGGGGTGTTGGTGTTGTAAGAGTACTTCAGACAGACAACTTGTTTCTGTTTACGTATCCCACCATAGCAAGAGAAAAGAGATAGAAAATGCATTTCTTCATTGCCTCAGGACGAGCCAGGACCGCACTTGAACAGTTTTCAGAACACTTCCAAACACCACAGCATGTTCACCAACCAACTATAGCCCGACACTAACTATTTATTAACATGTTCACCAACCAACTATAGCCCGACACTAACTATTTATTAACACAAATGTATTCAACGTATTTCACAAAATATTAATCTGGACCAAATGTCGGCAAAGTTGCGGAGAAGTTCTTTAGATATTGACTTTAAATGAGGCCTGGTACGAGCGCTCCTCCATGACATGAGTGCAATGCACTGACGTCCGTTAATAAACCCTTTTCTCCTTCTTTCTGAGGATCAAACAAGTCTCCCTGTTTCATGTTGTTTCCTCTTGATGCATTATTTATTGTTGTGAAGAGATGCACTTTATTAGTTGCTATCCGATTTCACATGCAGGCTGTTTGGAGCCTCTTTGAAATGTGTTTTCTGACTCCAAACGATTATTGTCTCTCTCTCTCTCCCGCCTTTCGCGTTCTCTCTCTGTCTGTCTCTCTCTCTCTAGCTCTCTTCTCACGTGTCTGCTCTCTCGCTTTCCATCCCCCTTTTCTCTCTCATCCTCCCTCACAGTGGCCCTCCGTGGCAAAAATCCATCCAAAGTGAGACGAGTTGTGTCCTAAGGAGAGTAGATGTTGTTTCATGGTTGTTTCGTGGTTGAAGACATGAACACGCAGTGTCCAGTATGCTTTCTATCGTTAGTATCATTAGCGGTAATGCGAGGCAAAATTCTGATCATTTGCTTGGAGTTATTTGAGTTGATGGAGAAGCAAGAATGTATGTTTTATGTATTAGAATGTGTTTTATGTGAGAGTTGATATGGATTGCTTGTTTCATACAGTACATGGCCACTAGCCTAGATGGTGAGCTACACCTGCCTGGGAAGCAGAAACACCCAGTATTGGGTTGGGCTGAAGAGCAAGATACAGGAGACATGAACAGCCTCCTGTAGTTGGAATTTCTGATTGAATCCAGCCCAGCTAGCAATATGATTTCTAACGGAAGCTACTGTATAAGCGAAGGAAAGAAGAAGAGATGGTGGAAGAGTGGTTGGTGTTCGGTTGAAATGATCAGAGAAGTAGAATCTCATTCCATTCTAATCTGTATTCGAAGGTGTGGTGATGTATTACCTCAGGAGGCCTCCCGTCCTCCACGCCTGGTCTATGCCATAGAGCATGCTGGGACTTGGAGTCCAGTACACTTCAAAGGCCACCAGTCTAAGCAGTCCTAATTGATGGGCAGAACCTTGTCTGTTTTCACTTACTGTTCTAGTACAGTAAGTGTAGAGGCTGTGTAGGTGTAGGGGGTTACTTGTGTAGCTATGTGGTAGACGCCCATGTACTGTATGTGCCACTGGTTTAGTGTTTTCCCAGACACTCATTAAAGCTCCCTTCTTTGTCTATGGCTCATCTAGGGTGACAGATGCACCTACTGGCTTTGGTTAATCCAAAATGGCGATGGGAGGAAATAGGAGGAGCATGTGGGTATGGAGTTCTGAAGGATAAATAATTCTGACCGTTTCTTTCAAGGTGAATACTGGGATTTTGCGTTGGCGAGTTCCCAGAGTGAGTTTTTCCCAATTCCACCCACGAAAGATTTGCGACCGCACATAACGGACATATTGCAACATCATAGGGGAAAACCCTAATTGATGACCTTCTGAAAAACACTGAAAAATGCCTGACCTCATGTCTGCATAACCACCAGTTGCCTCAAGTTGTCCACTCACGCCAGCTAGTGGCCAACCTGAGGTATTGCCATCGGGATGGGATAGAGTCGATAGACAGAGTGATGATCTCGTTTCAAAACCAAACAGTCCTTTTCTCGAGTCAGATGGTTGGCCTCATTTAGGTAATATGAAAGTACAACGTTTATTCTAAGCCTTGTTTTCTAAAACATCGTGCTCCCGCTGTTATGAGGGGAGGATCAGAGGATCAGTCAGCAATGCATGGTCTGATGCACAAGTAGTAGCCTAGTCAATGGTTCATATTGAGGCTATCTTCTTCACACCAGCAGTAGACAGCAATGCAGGTGGTGTGGTGGAGACATACGATTCAGTGTAACCAAATACTGCAAAGGCAGCAGACTCTACCTTGGTGGGTTGGAGCTGCTTAGATTAGCGAACCAGCATGATTCTGGAATGAAAAGAATATTCCATAGGGGAGAGAGAAAGAGAGATTTGTTGATAACATCTGGGCAGTTGGCTTGGTGAGATTTATGCCAACTTAACGTTTTTTTTTCCTGATGTGGTTTCCTTCTCTTATGTCAGGCCTCGGGAAGACGCTGCAGTCAAGCCCTTCTTTTATTTATTCCCGCTCTCTCTCTCTCTCTACCCACACCTCCACCACACCCTGGTCTCTCTCTCTACCCACACCTCCACCACACCCCGGTCTCTCTCTCTCTCTCTCTCTACCCACACCTCCACCACACCCCTGTCTCTCTCTCTCTCGACCCACACCTCCACCACACCCCGGTCTCTCTCTCTCTCTACCCACACCTCCACCACACCCCAGTCTCTCTCTCTCTCTACCCACACCTCCACCACACCCTGGTCTCTCTCTCTCTCTCGACCCACACCTCCACCACACCCTGGTCTCTCTCTCTCTCTACCCACACCTCCACCACACCCCGGTCTCTCTCTCTCTCTCTCTACCCACACCTCCACCACACCCTGGTCTCTCTCTCTCTCTACCCACACCTCCACCACACCCCGGTCTCTCTCTCTCTCTACCCACACCTCCACCACACCCTGGTCTCTCTCTCTCTCTACCCACACCTCCACCACACCCCGGTCTCTCTCTCTCTCTACCCACACCTCCACCACACCCGGTCTCTCTCTCTCTCTACCCACACCCTGGTCTCTCTCTCTCTCTACCCACACCTCCACCACACCCCGGTCTCTCTCTCTCTCTACCCACCCCTCCACCCCACCCTAATCTCTCTCTCTCTCTCCCCACACCTCCACCACACCCCGGTCTCTCTCTCTCTCTACCCCCACCTCCACCACACCCCTGTCTCTCTCTCTCTCTCTCTCTACCCACACCTCCACCACACCCCGGTCTCTCTCTCTCTCTACCCACACCTCCACCACACCCCGGTCTCTCTCTCTCTCTACCCACACCTCCACCACACCCCGGTCTCTCTCTCTCTCTACCCACACCTCCACCACACCCCGGTCTCTCTCTCTCTCTACCCACACCTCCACCAAACCCTGGTCTCTCTCTCTCTCTACCCACACCTCCACCACACCCTGGTCTCTCTCTCTCTCTACCCACACCTCCACCACACCCCGGTCTCTCTCTCTCTCTACCCACACCTCCACCACACCCCGGTCTCTCTCTCTCTCTACCCACACCTCCACCACACCCTGGTCTCTCTCTCTCTCTACCCACACCTCCACCACACCCCGGTCTCTCTCTCTCTCTACCCACACCTCCACCACACCCCTGTCTCTCTCTCTCTCTACCCACACCTCCACCACACCCTGGTCTCTCTCTCTCTCTACCCACACCTCCACCACACCCTGGTCTCTCTCTCTCTCTCTCTCTCTCTCTCTCTCTCTCTCTCTCTCTCTCTCTCTCTCTCTCTCTCTCTCTCTCTCTCTCTCTCTCTCTCTCTCCACCCACACCTCCACCACACCCTGGTCTCTCTCTCTCTCTACCCACACCTCCACCACACCCCGGTCTCTCTCTCTCTCTACCCACACCTCCACCACACCCCGGTCTCTCTCTCTCTCTACCCACACCTCCACCACACCCCGGTCTCTCTCTCTCTCTACCCACACCTCCACCACACCCTGGTCTCTCTCTCTCTCTACCCACACCTCCACCACACCCCGGTCTCTCTCTCTCTCGACCCACACCTCCACCACACCCCGGTCTCTCTCTCTCTCTACCCACACCTCCACCACACCCCTGTCTCTCTCTCTCTCTACCCACACCTCCACCACACCCTGGTCTCTCTCTCTCTCTACCCACACCTCCACCACACCCCGGTCTCTCTCTCTCTCGACCCACACCTCCACCACACCCCGGTCTCTCTCTCTCTCTACCCACACCTCCACCACACCCGGTCTCTCTCTCTCTCTACCCACACCCTGGTCTCTCTCTCTCTCTACCCACACCTCCACCACACCCCGGTCTCTCTCTCTCTCTACCCACACCTCCACCACACCCTGGTCTCTCTCTCTCTCTACCCACACCTCCACCACACCCCGGTCTCTCTCTCTCTCTACCCACACCTCCACCACACCCCTGTCTCTCTCTCTCTCTCTCTCTACCCACACCTCCACCACACCCCGGTCTCTCTCTCTCTCTACCCACACCTCCACCACACCCTGGTCTCTCTCTCTCTCTACCCACACCTCCACCACACCCCGGTCTCTCTCTCTCTCTACCCACACCTCCACCACACCCCGGTCTCTCTCTCTCTCTACCCACACCTCCACCACACCCTGGTCTCTCTCTCTCTCTACCCACACCTCCACCACACCCTGGTCTCTCTCTCTCTCTACCCACACCTCCACCACACCCCGGTCTCTCTCTCTCTCTACCCACACCTCCACCACACCCCGGTCTCTCTCTCTCTCTACCCACACCTCCACCACACCCTGGTCTCTCTCTCTCTCTACCCACACCTCCACCACACCCCGGTCTCTCTCTCTCTCTACCCACACCTCCACCACACCCCTGTCTCTCTCTCTCTCTACCCACACCTCCACCACACCCTGGTCTCTCTCTCTCTCTACCCACACCTCCACCACACCCTGGTCTCTCTCTCTCTCTCTCTCTCTCTCTCTCTCTCTCTCTCTCTCTCTCTCTCTCTCTCTCTCTCTCTCTCTCTCTCTCTCTCTACCCACACCTCCACCACACCCTGGTCTCTCTCTCTCTCTACCCACACCTCCACCACACCCCGGTCTCTCTCTCTCTCTACCCACACCTCCACCACACCCCGGTCTCTCTCTCTCTCTACCCACACCTCCACCACACCCCGGTCTCTCTCTCTCTCTACCCACACCTCCACCACACCCCGGTCTCTCTCTCTCTCTACCCACACCTCCACCACACCCCGGTCTCTCTCTCTCTCGACCCACACCTCCACCACACCCCGGTCTCTCTCTCTCTCTACCCACACCTCCACCACACCCCTGTCTCTCTCTCTCTCTACCCACACCTCCACCACACCCCGGTCTCTCTCTCTCTCGACCCACACCTCCACCACACCCCGGTCTCTCTCTCTCTCTACCCACACCTCCACCACACCCCGGTCTCTCTCTCTCTCTACCCACACCTCCACCACACCCCGGTCTCTCTCTCTCTCTACCCACACCTCCACCACACCCCGGTCTCTCTCTCTCTCTACCCACACCTCCACCACACCCCGGTCTCTCTCTCTCTCGACCCACACCTCCACCACACCCCGGTCTCTCTCTCTCTCTACCCACACCTCCACCACACCCCGGTCTCTCTCTCTCTCGACCCACACCTCCACCACACCCCGGTCTCTCTCTCTCTCGACCCACACCTCCACCACACCCCGGTCTCTCTCTCTCTCTACCCACACCTCCACCACACCCTGGTCTCTCTCTCTCTCTCTACCCACACCTCCACCACACCCCGATCTCTCTCTCTCTCTCTCTCTCTACCCACACCTCCACCACACCCCGGTCTCTCTCTCTCTCTACCCACACCTCCACCACACCCCGGTCTCTCTCTCTCTCTACCCACACCTCCACCACACCCCGGTCTCTCTCTCTCTCGACCCACACCTCCACCACACCCCGGTCTCTCTCTCTCTCTACCCACACCTCCACCACACCCTGGTCTCTCTCTCTCTCGACCCACACCTCCACCACACCCCGATCTCTCCTGGCAGGACAAATCCCACCTCTTAACCAGGGTGAAGACGTGAGGCTTTGCCATTCTCTGTCTCAGTCAGGGAAAATGGCCGACCTTGACCACTTTAGTACAGTAAGTGTAGAGGCTGTGTAGGTGTAGGGGGTTACTTGTGTAGCTATGTGGTAGACACCCATGTACTGTATGTGCCACTGGTTTAGTGTTTTGGGTTGCACCCCAAATGGCTCCCTATTCCCTAATAGTGCACTTCTTTTGACCAGGGCCCATAGGGAATAGGGTGCCATTTGGGGCACCTCCATGGTGATTTTCCCCCCCTGTCACAACTGAGAAATCCAGTCTGAGAGGATTACTGGGAAACCAGTAGATGTCATGACGTGTGTCACACTTTAACGTGACTCCACTTTGTGTCTCCACGCAGCTTTGATCTCTGGGGTGTCTTCCTCAAACCTTCTTTAGATAACAAAGTTACAATACATTGAAACACACAGTCAAGTCTTTCATGTCAGTCTTGTGAAAGCGGAATAAATAAATGAATCCACTTCAATCGAGGCTTTGTTGAGAGGATGCAGCTGGGGATGGAGGGATGCAGGGGTGGATGGCACCAGGCCCTGGCATTGTTTGGCCTACCGCTGCCTATAACCGGACTGTGGTGCCTGGCTGGCGTCCTCCATAGACCAAGCAAGGTCACGTCGTCACCCACATGAAAGAGACAGGGGTTTAGTCACCCTTTGAAAAGCAATGACGCATGTTACTATCCGTCCACTGCTAATGATGGTCTAACACACGCACACACACACACACACAAACACACAAAGCATCACAGATAGCCATCGTGTCTCTTCTCGGAAGCCACAAGATCCAAACGAGGCCTAGTCGCTAGAGAGGACAAATATGTTGTCTGACAACAGTTTTTATTTTCCTCTCTGGCCTCCTTCAGAAAGTTGCTTTGGAGTCTGTTTCATTGCCTCCGGATGACTTATATTACAGGATTATACTTCTGCGTCTCCATATTGAACAATATGCTTTTTTCTCTCTCTTTTTGCCCTGAGTTGGTGGTGTCTTGTTAATTCTCTGTCTTTCTCTCAGATGTGGTTCTGGCTATTTCAGAATCCAACTTTCAAGTGGTATCCAAGTCCCTTTAATCTAGGATTAGAAAGAAAGAAAGAGAGAGAAGCAAACAGGTAGAGAGAGAGAGAGAGAGAGAGAGAGAGAGAGACCATCTCGGGTCGCCAAGCCACATAATCATACATACCGGAAGCAACGACCTGCGTGCTCAGCAGGAGAGGGTGGCGACTTCACTACGGGGAGTGATTGAGAAGGCCTCCGCAATCTTCCCCAACTCAAGAATCATAGTGTCAACCCTTCTACAGAGGAGGGACTTCCACCCTGCCACAATCCAAAGAATAAATGCCAGCCTATCCCGGGACTGTGCCCTGCGACCCAATGTACACCTGGCCCACCATCCCACCCTCGATCTGGACTGTCTCTATGACCATGTTCACCTGTACAGGGAGACAGTCCCCATCCTTGCCAAGACTCTCAAGGACGTCGCTCTAAACCGCAGCCCGACCTCTCCACCCAGGAACAGCGGAGCAATCTCCACCCCGCCGAGATCACCGAGACAACATCCCGGACCAGCACCCTGGACCCCCCAGCCACGACCACAGCACCACCAACCTCAATGCCCACCACAGCCAGCGCAGCACAGACCACCCCAGCCCAGCTTCAGAGCCACCCAGATGAGGCCTACCACCCCCCTCCTCCCCACCGCAGACCCACACCTGGAGGAGCCACAGCCCAGCAGGCAGAGCTACGCACAGGCTGTGAGAGGAGCAACTGGCCCAGCCCCCACCAACCAAATGAGTGACATTAAACAAATGCTGAGTCTACTATGCTCACATGTGATGGGCCGAGGGTCATGGTAAGATGAGCACAAGAACTCCACCATTCTCACACTACATCCACCCAAGTGGCATGACACAAATTCTATCTTAAATGATAAACAAATCACATTTGCAAAATAAGAGTTTACTTTAATTGAAAAATCCTATTTTAATGGTTCTTCTTGGATTGTGAGTGTTTGTCTCATTTTAAAAGGTAAAGAAAAGAGAAAAAAAAGTTATGAAGTCTTTTTACGTTGCATGTTGGAATATACAAGGATTGAAGTCCTCTGCTTTTGGGCTAAAGAGCAGAAACCCAGACTTCCTGAAAGAAATTGATGATGTTGATATTGTAGTACTACAGGAAACATGGTGCAGAGGTGATGTTTCCACTGGCTGTCCACTAGGTTATAGGGAGATAATCATACCATCCACTAAATTAAAAGGAATCAAACAGGGCAGAGACTCAGGGGGAATGCTAATATGGTATAAATCTGAACTAATTAATTCAATCGAATTGATCAAAACAGGAGAATTCTTTATCTGGTTAAAAATCAACAAGGAGGCTATCTTGACAGATAAAAACGTCTTCCTCTGTGCCACATACATTCCCCCCTCAGAGTCACCCTACTTCAACGAAGAGAGCTTCTCCATTCTAGAGGGGGAGATTAGTCACTTTCAGGCCCAAGGCAACGTACTGGTCTGTGGAGACCTGAATGCTAGAATAGCAGAAGAACAAGACACTATTAACAGTCATGGGGATAAACACCTACCAGGAAGCAATAACCTTTCCCTCCCCACATACCCCCACAGAAACAACTATGACAAAGTGAAAAACAAAAATGGATTACAGCTCCTGAGGCTCTGTCGAACACTGGGTCTGTACATAGTCAATGGCAGGCTGAGAGGAGACTCTTTTGGTAGGTACACCTACAGCTCATCCCTTGGCAGCAGCACTGTAGACTACTTCCTCACCGACCTAAACCCAGAGTCTCTCAGAGCCTTCACAGTCAGCCCACTAACACCTCTCTCAGACCACAGTAAAATCACAGTGTATCTGAGAAGAGCAGAACCCAACCATGAAGCATCATGGCCCAATAAATTACATGGTACTAAACAAGCCTATAGATGGAGTGCAAACAGTACAGACATCTACCAAAAAGCAATTAGTAGCCAAAAAATACAATCTCTCCTGGACAACTTTTTAGCCTTAACATTCTCCTTCAGCAATGAAGGTGTAAATTTGGCCGTTAGGAACATAAACTTTATATTTGACAAATTAGCCTCCTTGGCTAATCTAAAGAAGCATAAGAGCAAACCAAAAATAACAGATAATGAAAAATGGTTTGATAATGATTGCAAAAATCTAAGAAAGTCATTGAGAAATATATCTAATCAAAAACACAGAGAACCAGACAACAAAAATATACGCCTTCAATATGGGGAAACACTGAAGCAATACAAACGCACCCTTAGAACAAAAAAGGAACAGCACATTAGAAATCAGCTGGATGGAATTGAGGAATCCATAGAATCAAACCACTTCTGGGAGAATTGGAATAAATTAAACAAACCTCATCATGAGGAGTTGGCTATCCAAAATGGGGATATGTGGAGAAATCACTTTGCAAACCTCTACAACAATATAACAAAGAGCCCAGAACAAAAAGATATACAAGAAAAATTACAAATCCTTGAATTAGCAGTCAAAGACTATCAGAATCCTGTGGATACCCCAATTACAGAAGAAGAATTATTGGAAAAAATATGCAATCTCCAACCCAAAAAGGCCTGTGGTGCTGATGGGATTTTAAATGAAATGATCAAATATACAGACCACAAATTCAAATTGGCTATACTCAAACTCTTCAACATTATCCTCACTGCAGGTATTTTCCCCGATATTTGGAACCAGGGACTGATCACACCAATCTATAAAAATGGAGACAAATTTGACCCAAATAATTACAGAGGAATATGCGTTAACAGCAACTTGGGGAAAATTCTCTGCAGTATTATAAATAGCAGACTACATCATTTCCTTGACGAACACAACGTCCTGAGCAGAAGCCAGATTGGATTTCTAAAAAATTATCGTACAACAGACCACATTTACACCCTCCACACTCTAATTGATAAACAAGTTAACCAAAACAAAGGCAAAATCTACTCGTGTTTTGTAGATTTCAAGAAAGCATTTGATTCAATTTGGCACGAAGGTCTTTTTTATAAACTAATAGAAAGTGGTATTGGAGGGAAAACATATGATTTTATTAAATCAATGTACACTAAAAACAAATGTGCGGTTAAAATTGGCAACAAGCAAACAGACTTCTTCTCTCAGGGGCGGGGAGTGAAACAGGGCTGCCCAATAAGTCCAACATTATTTAACATCTACATGAATGAATTGGCAAAAACATTAGAAGAATCGACAGCACCTGGTATCACCCTACACAACACTGAAATCAAGTGTCTGCTGTACGCAGATGACCTGGTGCTGCTGTCTCCCACTAAAGAGGGGTTACAGCAACACCTAGATCATCTTCACAGGTTCTGTCAGACTTGGGCTCTGACCGTTAACCTAAAAAAAACAAATATAATGATATTCCAAAAAAGGTCCGGAAATAAGGATGACAAATATAAATTCTATTTGGACACAGTTCTATTAGAACACACCAAAAACTACACATATCTAGGACTAAATATCAGCAACACAGGTAGCTTTCACATGGCTGTGAATGAGCTGAGAGACAAAGCAAGAAGAGCATTCTATGCCATTAAAAGGAACATCAAAATTGAAATTCCAATTAGAATCTGGCTCAAAATTTTTCAATCAGTTATAGAACCAATTGCTCTATATGGCAGTGAAGTATGGGGTCCACTCTCTAATAATGAATTTACTAAATGGGACAAACATCCAATTGAAGTATTGCATGCAGAGTTTTGCAAGACTGTATTGCAAGTACAAAGAAAAACTCCAAATAACGCATGTAGGGCAGAATTGGGCCAATATCCCCTCCTCATTCGAATAGAAAAAAGAGCCATCAAATTTTACAACCATCTAAAAACAAGTGACCCTAAAACATTCCATCACACAGCTCTACAATGTCAAGAGATGAAACCAGAGAAGAGTCCCCTCAGCCAGCTGGTTCTGAGGCTCAGTTCACCAACCCAAACCAACCCCATAGAGCCTCGGGACAGCCCTCAGAAAATCTGGCCCAACCAAATCATCACAAAACAAAAAGAAAAATATATAACCTATTGGAAAGACACCACAAAAAATCAAAGTAAACTTCAATGCTATTTGGCTCTAAACAGACAGTACATGGTGGCAGACTATCTGACCACTGTGACTGATAGAAAACTGAGGAAAACATTGACTAGGTACAGACTCAGTGAGCACAGTCTGGCTATAGAGACCGGTCGTCACAGACAAACCTGGCTGCCCAGAGAGGACAGGCTGTGCTCACTCTGCTCCAGGGGAGAGGTAGAGACAGAAGTGCATTTCCTACTACACTGTGACAAATACTCAGACCTAAGAGCATATTTCTTTCCCAAAATTATAATTCAATACAAAGAATTTGAAACTATAAAAGATGAAGAAAAATTCAAATATTTGTTGGGTGAAAAGCCAAAATGTGCAGTTTTGGCAGCCAAATATGTGTCCTCCTGCCACAGCCTGAAGGACAGCCAGTGAAAAATGCAAAGTAATGTTGATAATATTTCCCATTTAGCTTAGTTTTGTTTTGTCTTTCGTACCAGGTCATGTGCCTTCTCAGTCATGTTGACACTGGTCTACTACTGTTGCTTTAATGTATTGTTGTTCTGATTAATATTGTTGTTGTAGCTGTTATTAATGGTAATCCCATGTCCACTACTACTATTATTATTGCTGTTAGTCCCACCATTTATTTATATATAAATATATATATATTTTGTGTATATATATACATATATATTTTATTGAAATTTTTCGATATGTATACTTTGACAATGTAAGTAATAATAACTTGCCATGTCAATAAAGTCAATTGAATTGAATTGAATTGAATTGAGAGAGAGAGAGAGAGAGAGAGAGAGAGAGAGAGAGAGAGAGAGAGAGAGAGAGAGAGAGAGATTTTTGATAACATCTGGGCAGTTGGCTTGGTGAGACTTATGCAAAGTGAATGGTTCACCGTTCTTTCCTTATCTGATTCCGTGCCTTTTCTTATCTCAGGCCTTGGAACACTTCAGCTGACTGTGGATAAGTCTTCATGCCCTGATTTGGTTTTAGCCTCTATTTTACTCATCCCCCACCCCTCTCTCTCTCTACCCACACCTCCACCACACCCCGGTCTCTCTCTCTCTCTCTCTCTCGACCCACACCTCCACCACACCCCGGTCTCTCTCTCTCTCTCTCTCTACCCACACCTCCACCACACCCCGGTCTCTCTCGACCCACACCTCCACCACACCCCGGTCTCTCTCTCTCTCGACCCACACCTCCACCACACCCCGGTCTCTCTCTCTCTCTACCCACATCTCCACCACACCCCGGTCTCTCTCTCTCTCGACCCACACCTCCACCACACCCCGGTCTCTCTCTCTGTCGACCCACACCTCCACCACACCCCGGTCTCTCTCTCTCTCTACCCACATCTCCACCACACCCCGGTCTCTCTCTCTCTCGACCCACACCTCCACCACACCCCGGTCTCTCTCTCTCTCTACCCACACCTCCACCACACCCCGGTCTCTCTCTCTCTCTCTCTCTCTACCCACACCTCCACCACACCCCGGTCTCTCTCTCTCTCTACCCACACCTCCACCACACCCCGGTCTCTCTCTCTCTCTACCCACACCTCCACCACACCCCGGTCTCTCTCTCTCTCGACCCACACCTTCACCACACCCCGGTCTCTCTCTCTCTCTACCCACACCTCCACCACACCCCGGTCTCTCTCTCTCTCTACCCACATCTCCACCACACCCCGGTCTCTCTCTCTCGCGACCCACACCTCCACCACACCCCGGTCTCTCTCTCTCTCTACCCACACCTCCACCACACCCCGGTCTCTCTCTCTCTCGACCCACACCTCCACCACACCCCGGTCTCTCTCTCTCTCTACCCACACCTCCACCACACCCCAGTCTCTCCTGGCAGGACAAATCCCACCTCTTAACCAGGGTGAAGACGTGAGGCTTTGCCATTCTCTGTCTCAGTCAGGGAAAATGGCCGACCTTGACCACTTTAGTACAGTAAGTGTAGAGCACAGGTGTCAAACTCATTCCACGGAGGGCCGAGTGTCTGCGGGTTTTCGCTCCTCCCTTGTACTTGATTGATGAATTAACATCACTAATTAGTTAGGAACTCCCCACACCTGGTTGTCTAGGGCTTTATTGAAAGGAAAAACCAAAAACCTGCAGACACTAGGCCCTCCGTGGAATGAGTTTGACACCCCTGGTGTAGAGGCTGTGTAGTTGTAGGGGGTTACTTGTGTAGCTATGTGGTAGACGCCCATGTATGTGCCACTCATTTAGTGTTATCGTCGCGTCCCAAATGGCTCCCTTTATAGTGCACTTCTTTTGACCAGGGCCCATAGGGAATAGGGTGCCATTTGGGACACCTCCATGGTGATTTTTCCCCCCTGTCACAACTAAGAAATCCAGTCTGAGAGGATTACTGGGAAACCAGTAGACGTCATGACATTATGTGTCAAAATTGAACGTGACTCCACTTTGTGCCTCCACACAGCTTTGATCTCTGGGGTGTCTTCCTCAAACCTTTAGATAACAAAGTTACAATACATTAAAACACACAGTCAAGTCTTTCATGTCAGTCTTGTGAAAGCGGAATAAATAAACGAATCCACTTCAATCCTGGCTTCGTTGAGAGGATGCAGCTGGGGATGGAGGGATGGAGGGGTGGATGGCACCAGGCCCTGGCATTGTTTGCCCTATCGCTGCCTATAACTGGACTGTGGTGCCTGGCTGGCGTCCTCCGTAGACCAAGCAAGGTCACGTCGTCACCCACATGAAAGAGACAGGGGTTTAGTCACCCTTTGAAAAGCAATGAAGCTGGTCACTATCCATCCACTGTCAACGGACACACACACACACACACACACACACACACACACACACACACACACACACACACACACACACACACACACACACACACACACACACACACACACACACACACACACACACACACACACACACACACACACACACACACACACACACACACACACACACACACACACACACACACACACACACACACACACACACACAAAGCATCACAGATAGCCATCGTGTCTCTTCTCGGAAGCCACAAGATCCAAACGAGGCCTAGTCGCTAGAGAGGACAAATATGTTGTCTGACAACAGTTTTTATTTTCCTCTCTGGCCTCCTTCAGAAAGTTGCTTTGGAGTCTGTTTCATTGCCTCCGGATGACTTATATTACAGGATTATACTTCTGGGTCTCCATATTGAACAATATGCTTTTTCTCTCTCTTTTTGCCCTGAGTTGGTGGTGTCTTGTTAATTCTCTGTCTTTCTCTCAGATGTGGTTCTGGCTATTTCAGAATCCAACTTTTCAAGTGGTATCCAAGTCCCTTTAATCTAGGATTAGAAAGAAAGAAAGAGAGAAAGAGAGAAAGAGAGAAAGAAAGAAAGAAAGAAAGAAAGAAAGAAAGAAAGAAAGAAAGAAAGAAAGAAAGAAAGAAAGAAAGAAAGAAAGAAAGAAAGAAAGAAAGAAAGAAAAAGGAGAGAGGCAATCAGGGAGAGAGAGAGAGAGAACACATCAGTTTTTCCCCCACTGAGGACAAACTTTAAAGGATTAGGGGAAGAAATGTGAAAGCATCAAATGTTTCCCGTGTAATAAAAGTGTGTGTTATTTGTTGTCAGCTATAAAGTGGGATCAGCGGACTTCAAAGGACATCTGGTCACTGCTCTAAAGTCACCAGATACATGGCTAATGCCGTATAGAATATTTACAGAAGCGTGCTGGGTTTAGAGCCAATTGGCAGGATATTTTGAATTGGATGCTATCAGATCGAAAAGCTCAAAGTATGACCTATAATCACAACCATTTTCTTTCCTATTGAATGAAATTCATTTAGAGTCATTTATGTTTTAGCAAAATTGATGTCCGGTTATGTTTTAGATTACCTTTGCTAGAGGATTACCAGATGATGGCTTGGTTTTCAGTCATATTTTAGTAGACCACAAATAAAGGTGTGCCATGGTTGGATTATACAAACTGACACAATACTGTACAGTCACACATGACCCTCTTATGCCCACCTCACACGTGGAAGCTCTCTTCGAGAGAGAGAGAGAGAGAGAGAAAGAGAGAGAGAGAGAGAGAGAGAGAGAGAGAGAGAGAGACCTACTTGACTTCCATCTGGACCAAATCTAGCTGGAGAGGCAGATAACCAGAACAAAAGACATGCTTTTAAGTGAAACAATCCTCTTCCCCATCACAGGGTTTTGGTTGGTAATGCATCTGGGCAGTTAAAGAAGGATTTGATTACCATTGTATAAGCTCTTTCTTTTTTTTTCTTTTTTTACTTCTGGAGGCATTTCATTTTTCTCATTTTCAGTGGTTAATTAGTCTTGGAAGTGAATGTTTTTGAGGTTCAACTTCATCAATGTAAAATGATAAACTCCCGGTAAGTATGTTACTAAAATGTACTCAAAACAGTATTCCAAATGAACAAAGTGAAGTACCAGCTCCATAGGTGCCGGAAGGAGTTTCCGTCAGCCATGGCCTAACTGTTCTATCAACTATATGCACTAGACCTATAAGATGATTCATGTCTATAGCGTTTGGCAGTAGCAGGAAGTTGCCATTGATCGCTGAAAGAGATGTGGTTTAGGGTGACACAGCCCTGATAAACACAAGCCAAAGAGAAGGAAGTGGCTTACTCGCAAACAATGCCTCGCGGTGGCTTGATATATGCCTTTAAGATAAACAGTTTGGGCTAGTAGGAAAAACAAGTGCCAAGCGGATAATGTTTGAAGTGTGTTTTCATTGTTGACTGCACATTTAAAAAGACAGGTGGTATTGTTGGTGGCGGTTTGAAGCATCGCCAGGCACTTGTGGGAAGTGGAGGGAGAGATGATGGCGGCCATTTTGTGGAGTTCTCAAATGTCATATTTCAAATGAAAATGAAAGTGTTTACAGGAAAGCCCAACCTTGCTCCATTACCTGTAAGTGTTAGGTTACAGTAGCCTACCTTGTGACTCTTGCCTGCTGGCCTTAGTTGAAAGAGAGCAACACCTTCCTATTAGAAACCAGCATCCCCTTTGATCTCTTTAACATGCTCCTCTTATATTAATAGCAGGACCACGGAAAAAGCATGGGGAAAAGCGCCACCTTCTCTCATGATCCCATCTGGGTTCACGTGTGGTTCTTGTGAAGGGGTGCGTTACAATGCAGATGACATAAATCATACAACCACTTTTTTTTTTTTACCCACTGCACATTAGGCCTGATCTATTGACATTGACCTACATGAAATTTAAAATGAGAGAGAAAAGAAAACCTTTTCTATTTCAAAAACAGGGAAGTAAAAAAGAACCATGCCCGAGCTTACAGTAACTGCGATGACAGTTAGCCTTTTTATCTGAGTTGTAAAATCCCACTGTTGAAATTCGCCTTTGATGTAAGTCTCTCAATTTTTGACTTGCACCGTTACATTTAACACGGAGCACAACTTGGATTAACACTGACTGTCTCTCTCTCTTTTCTTTGTCTCTCTCCCTCTCTCTCTCTCTCTCTCGCTCTCTCTCTCCCCCTAGCGATGTGCTGTGTTCAATTTGATAAACTCCCATCAAAGGGGCTCGCACTGACCCATAGGGCGTCTCAAATAATCTCTGTTGCTCATCATTACTGTAATTTAGTTATACCGAACGGATCGGCCCGATGCATGGTCTTTATTTTTCCATTCAAGTTAAATGGACTCCTAAGTGTCACGGGTGACTGTTTTGGTGGGAACAAAAGATGAAGGAGCTCGCCTTGAGCAAAGAGCGCAAGAGAGGGAGAGAGAGCGAAGAAGAGAGAAAAATACGGAGGGAGACGGAGAGAGGACAGAGGAGAGAGGAAAAGATGGAGGGAGACGGAGAGAGGACAGAGGAGAGAGGAAAAGACGGAGGGAGACGGAGAGAGGACAGAGGAGAGAGGAAAAGATGGAGGGAGACGGAGAGAGGACAGAGGAGAGAGGAAAAGATGGAGGGAGACAGCGAGAGAGCGAGAGCGAAAGAGCCTGAGAGAGGAAAGGAGAGAGAGAGAGAGAATGACAGACATACAGAGAAGAATAAATCTTCCCCTGAAATTCTTCTCTTCTTCTGGCTCTGTAAAGGACTTCATAGGTCTGTGGTTACACGACTAGAACATTCTAGGTCTAAGTCGTACTATGTATCCTCAAGCTGCCCCTTGAACGCAAGTGTCAAGGCTCTCTCATCCTAAATGGTTCCCACGACAAAGGCCTTGTCCTGCCAGACAACTTGTGTGACTCATTCATTGTGAAACATCCAACAGGTTTTCCTTTGAAGTATCAGATTGATTTGAACATTGGCTCAATGGATTGATGAATCAAGTGAGCCACTGGGCATAGACGTCAGTTCTAGATTTGATTTACATTTGGTTGAGTTGTCAACTAATGTGAAATCAACAACAAAAAATCACCATGTCATTGGATTTGCTGTAGGTTAGAAGTTGGGTGGGGGAAAAAAACGAAATTCCCTTACATTGATGACTTTTTGTAAATCCAATTAGTTTCCCACATTGATTCGCCATCATCACATTGAATTGTTTTGTTGAAATGACGTGGAAACAACATTGATTCAACATGTTTTTGCCCAGTGGGAAGTCACTATCCCAAATATTTAACAAACCCTTTTTTTTGCATGAACTATGAAACTTTTCCAAATCTCAGTCAAGATGATATTACAAGATGATATTACATGCAGTAATGTACAAACTCAAAATCTTAGAGCTTGGAAAACATTGTACTTGACACATTATTTCCATGACAGTGTGGTTTTTTGTATTGTAGTCGAAGACAGTTTGAATGTTTTATTGCTTTAAAGGGTTTTAGTTTTGCCTTTTAACTCTACCGCATGAAACTTTTTTGCAGAGGCTTTGATACTGAGGCCCAGAATGTCAAATGATGTACTGTACAGCATGAACCACCATTTTCTTCGTTTGTTTTTAACAAAAACATGTTTTTTTCTCTCCAGCCTTAGTTGAAAAAGGTAGATATGAATGGTCTAATTCAAAATCTTCTAATTCTCAAATGTTCACCGAACAAACACCAGAGCCAGTATAAAAATCCACAACATCTCATTTGGGAAAAAGACAGAGAGAAAACTCGCTTGTCCAACTGATGTCTCTTGAGGCCGATGAAGAAAACAACTTCTGAGGAGGTCCACTTGCCAGATTTAAAACAGTGCGTCACTTTGCAGCTGAGATGAAGTCAGGACACAATATGATGGCGGTGTTTGATGTAGCCTCATAGCTAAACTGGGCACTGGTTACAAAGTGAGCTATTGTGGTTGGGGAAAAAAAGTGGCTGAAAAAAAGTGGCTGGACATTGAAGGAAGCAGGTGGCACATTTCGGCGGAAGGGAATCTCCCCGTGGTCTCTTTGTAGGCCAGAGAGAGGGGACTGAGACAGGTGGTCAACCTTTTAATGTCGCTAGCTTTTAATCTATGCGTGTGGCCGACTGGTTGGAAAACAGTACATGTGGTGAAAACCGGCTAAGGTTCTTTTCCTGGCAGATCGGTGATCGCGCTGCTTCAAGGGCGGATGCTTTTGCGGTTCTTTTCATGTGGTCACACCCTATTGTGTCCCGAATCAGATGAATGTGTAGCATCGCACCACAATTTAATCCTTTGTTGCCATGTGTTTCGCCATTGATGCCCCAAGTGACCTAATGGTTGAGTTAGTGGTTGAGTAGGTGGCGGGGCCCACAAATCAACATCACCTGTCTGTTACAAATGACAGCTGTACCTCAAGAGAACATGACACCTTTCGTTTGATGCTTCTCAGTCAATGTTCGCGGACTATTTCATGTTTTAGCAAATCAGAGAAAACATTTGTCAAGCAATTAGTGTTGTGAAATAATCAAAAAATCAACAGGTCAATCATTTCATATTCCAGCTCAGCAAAACAATTTAGCTGATTACAGTGCATAGATGTGGCTCAAAGTGAAGAAGAAACTCAGACTGTAACATAACAAACTCAAAATCAAAGTTATTCAATCATTGAGTCAGATAAAGTGGGGGAAGAAGCAAACCCTTCCAAGACGTAGGAGCTGCCTGCTGTTGTGGAAACAAGCAGGTGTGTATGGGGACCACACATCGTTGCGGTGTCACTTTGCATAGGGGCTGCCCGTCGTTACCGTTTCAACTTGATTGATAGCGTCATTAAAGTGACTTTGTTTTCCCATGTGTGTGCGTTAACAGGAGGAAACTGTCAATTCTGCCTTTTCAGGTTTCTGTTTTCTTTTCTCAGTTCCCACAGAGTTCCCAGTTCCAAAACAATTTGTTTTGTACAAGTCCTTCTCTTCTCTTTTTATCTTTTGAGTTTCGGAGAACTAGGAGGTGGAGCTCATTGACGGGGCCCTCAGTTTGTTTGATGTTAGGACAAGTCAGGGCCGAGTCTCTCCATCAGAGATCGATTTGGCAAAGCTTGCAGGTTCCAAGGGGTCTGAGGTTTATCTGCTCTCAGTACACTAAAGGGTACACATGCCTCAGGACTAGGAAGACCCTCTGATGTCATGTACTGTATGACACATGCTATTGGCAGTGCTGAAGTAATGGGTAGATTCACACTGTTTGGAATATGTTTGTTTTCTCTGAAATGTTCCACAGATGCAATAACATGAGACTAAAATGAAATTTATTTTTCTTTCTTTTGTTTCTAAGCGCTTCCGTACCCTCTGTCTTGACTCTTCTTCGTTAGGTATTTAGCTTGCAGCTAACCCTCTTCAGTCTCTCTGTCTTGACTCTTCTTCGTTAGGTATTTAGCTTGCAGCTAACCCTCTTCAGTCTCTCTGTCTTGACTCTTCTTCGTTAGGTATTTAGCTTGCAGCTAACCCTCTTCAGTCTCTCTGTCTTGACTCTTCTTCGTTAGGTATTTAGCTTGCAGCTAACCCTCTTCAGTCTCTCTGTCTTGACTCTTCTTCATTAGGTATTTAGCTTGCAGCTAACTCTCTTCAGTCTCTCTGACTTGACTCTTCTTCGTTAGGTATTTAGCTTGCAGCTAACCCTCGTCAGTCTCTCTGTCTTGACTCTTCTTCGTTAGGTATTTAGCTTGCAGCTAACACTCTTCAGTCTCTCTGTCTTGACTCTTCTTCGTTAGGTATTTAGCTTGCAGCTAACTCTCTTCAGTCTCTCTGTCTTGACTCTTCTTCGTTAGGTATTTAGCTTGCAGCTAACCCTCTTCAGTCTCTCTGACTTGACTCTTCTTCGTTAGGTATTTAGCTTGCAGCTAACTCTCTTCAGTCTCTCTGACTTGACTCTTCTTCGTTAGGTATTTAGCTTGCAGCTAACCCTCGTCAGTCTCTCTGTCTTTACTCTTCTTCGTTAGGTATTTAGCTTGCAGCTAACCCTCGTCAGTCTCTCTGTCTTGACTCTTCTTCGTTAGGTATTTAGCTTGCAGCTAACCCTCGTCAGTCTCTCTGTCTTGACTCGAGACAAAGATACAGATCCACTTTTCAAACCTTCCATGAACCAACAGCGATCGCATCTCTGATTCCAATGGCGCTTTCTTCCGTTCATTTCTTTCAATCAAACGGCTTCTTCTCGTCCTCCTTCTCGTTAGGTCCTGTTTGTTCATCCCTCTGTTAATGATCTCATAAGGGGCTTTTTAGTAGAACACGGAGCTGTGTGATGGAGCGGTTTCATGTGGAGTCAAAGCACTTTTCACAGCAGGGCACCACTTCAGATCACTCAGCGTTAAATCCCCCCGGAGCACCAGGGGAGAAGCATCGATTTCTAGCAGCAGCTAGAGTGCTTTTTTCCCCAAAAAAAATGTTTCCCTTTTGCGAAAATAATCCACTTTAAAAGCCCCTCTCCGTTTCGGTTTCCATCCCCCTCTGAAATCACAGATTTAAATGCTTAAGCAAATTACAAACAAAAACAGAAATGAGTTTGAAATGCATGTAGACAAAGAGAACACAGGACAGTTCTCTGGTTGCTTGTGACGTGTTTACAACTTCATGAATGTGAAGATGAACACACTTTTTTTTTGTCAGCGATGATATATTCATGAATAATAATCATTCATTACACTTCTATTGCGCTTTTCATAAGAACCTCAAAAGCGCTTCAAAAGCAAAAAAACAACAAGCAGTACATCATCATGAGTAGCCTTGCTATAGTTACAGTAGTTCAACCAATAGCGGCCATGTCTTTACGTGCATGCATCCTCCAAAGAGGGAGAGGGACAGTTAATGGCTTGATCAGAGGAAGGTTGGTCAGGGAGATGGTTGATGAAGAGTCTGGGGATGATCATGTAGAGGGCTACTCTGGGAACCAGCCTGAGTCATGTACCTACTGGACTTCTCCTCCTTCACAATGTTTGGCACCCACTTGGGTGATGCCTCATCAGCTCTGGGTGCCAGAAAGCTGGCCACACACAGTTCAGAGTACTCGCCAGTCGTCCTCACCACGAGCCCTCTGCCTCAGCACTGAACTCCTCTACTGCATCTCCCATTCCTCCCAAGCTTTAGGTGACTCCTAAATGATTGTTTTCGGAAGATCAGGAACTAGCAGCCAGGTGAAACAAAAAAAATCTGGTACAGTGTCCAGATGCATCATTCAAACAAAAACAATTAGCCAGCTAGCTGGCTAGCTAGCCAAGCCATAAAGAGTTGACCTGCCAATCCATCTGCAAATCTGTGGTTCAAAACCACCAGAAATATGCAATAAAACTCAATTTTACCACAAAGAAAACAGCTGATTAAAAAACATAATTAAAAACACTTACAAATAATTAAATATCAACTTGGTCACTGGTATACTAGCAATGCTAATCACTTACTCAGTGTACTGCTTATCTAATAAAGCTTATTATAGGTAAATCATTATGGCAGGGAAGATACTATAAGTAAGATTGGAGCAACAAATACAGAAATGGTCACATTTTGACAAAGTGGTCTGTCTACGAAATGTTTTATCATGTCTACATTTCTGATTAGGACATAAACTACAATGAATAGGCACTGAATAACACTCACATCTCAGTGCCTTGCATGGTCTACAGTGTGTTTAGTTTGCAGTACGCAGTAGGCCTACGTACTTTCACACTACCGGCCCCAAAAGTGTATGCGCTTGTTAGGTCTTGCTGAAATTCTTTGCAATGTTTTCACAGCCCCACCCCAAAAAAAACTGTTAGCTTCAAAGGCTAATTACGAGTTACCTCATGCTGAATTAACATCAAAAAGATGTTTGATTAATTCAAATTCCTATAGCCAGGGGTCTATTTGGACTTGATCCAGGCTTTGTGAGTCACAGTTCATCTCGATTAAGATTACATATTTTGTTTGTTGAGAAGGTGTGTGTGTGTGTGTGTGTGTGTGTGTGTGTGTGTGTGTGTGTGTGTGTGTGTGTGTGTGTGTGTGTGTGTGTGTGTGTGTGTGTGTGTGTGTGTGTGTGTGTGTGTGTGTGTGTGTGTGTGTGTGTGTGTGTGTGTGTGTGTGTAGGTCACGGAAATGGATAGTCTGATCTACCCATTCCTCATTAGCCAATTTATGAGTTTCTCCCTAGACTTAAGGGACTAACCCACCCCACTACTTCCCCCTCCATTAGGAGAAAGATGGTATCTCCCACCATGGTCTATCAGTGCCATCTGGAGGCTGTGACATCATTTCCTCTCACATGTGCACATGGTGGGAAATTGTACCACAATGACGTCATGTAATCGTTCCAACATGTAGTGAGACCACTTCTGACCAACAATTCACAGTGTAGTTGATTTCAATTCATGTTCAACTGAATTGTGCCGAAATGCTTGTCTTTCGTCTCATTGGCCTTGAATTTTGTCCATTGTTAACTATAGATATAAAACTGTCCCTAGACCAGTGCTAAAGGGCTATTTCAACCTTTGCTGTGAGGTGAAACAGCCCTTTGGTCTGTTCTGTGATGATGAAGTCACCGTTGACCTTTGCCCTCTCCTCCCCTGTTATTATTACTACCATATTCCTCTAGGACTTTGTGGAATAACTCGATACGACTCCAAAACCCTTTCATCGCGGTTCAGAACTCTTTCAATCTTCACACATCTTGGATCCATCATCCCTCCCTCCATCCCCCCTCATACACGCCCCCTCCTCCTCTGTTCTCACGTTAATCTGTCCTTTCCTCCGTTTCCTCCCTCGCTCGTTACCACTCATTCCACACTCCTCGTGTGAGATCTCTCCTCTCTCTCTCTCTCTCTCTCTCTCCTACATACGTGGTAACAGACACCATTGAGAAAATCCTACCCCCTATTGCGCCAACTGCATTTGTCTTGGCAGTGACCTGGGGTGTAATATTGCGGTGGTAGATTAAGTGTACTGGATGACTGCGGAGGGAGGTTTCCTGCTCGTGCAACTGAAGTGAAGGGATCAGAGACTAGAGGAGATGGCCACTAATCCTTCAAAACGTCTGATTCCTGCTGTTTTTTATTCCCTGAACTGAAATGACCACTAATAGAGAGTGACTGGGAAAGCCCGGGTTGCTAGTAGTAGGGAAAGATTTCCCAACACTTTTTAGCAATGATTTGGTTGGGATTTGTGAACCCTACGTTACTTCCCATGCAGTCAAGTCAGGGTCGTGTTCATTAGGGCGTGCAGCTTTTTAGAAAGCTTTGCAATGGAAAACGTGCATTTGTTATTGCATAAGTCGAGGTAGTCCCTCCCTGTTTCAGTCCGTTTGTTCCATTTGGTGCCTAATGAACACAACCCACATCCTGTCAAACAGAGGCAACAGTCCCATGCACTGTAATGAACTTCTGAGAATGCCTCACAGAAATGTATGACAGTGTTAGTTTATACATGTGTGGGTGTGTGTAAGCTGGTGTGCAAATTGGTTAGCCCTTTGATGTCGCTCGCTCTGCTCGGATTCTCTGGTTGTTAGCATGAACAGTTCCCAGGCTGTCTCTCTGTATGTTCTTTTCAAGGGGAGGAGGACGGATAGCGGGAAAAAAGATTTGTCAGCTCCACTGTTATGGTTGAAGATGAGAAACGAACACGCTGCTTCACTTCACACTACAGGCCTGCTTTTACTCCTGGAGGACTAGGGTTGAGTCCCAAATAGTACCCTGAGTCCCAAATAGTATCCTATTGCTTAATTAGTGCACTACTTCTGCCCACTAGAGCCATACGGGGGCTCATTGGCCCTATGAGCTCTGGTCAAAAGTAGTGCACTATGAATAGAATAGGCTCTCATTTGGGACGCATTTATTTTATTTTATTTAACCTTTATTTAACTAGGCAAGACAGTTAAGAACAAATTCTTATTTACAACACATACCATGCTAAGAGGAGTACTCTAAGGAACTGTCACGTGTGCTCCCTGTAGGTCACCAGGCTGCTCGTTAGGGCGCACACCTGTCACCATCGTTACGCGCATCAGCGCATAGTGACACTCACCTGGACTCCATCGCCTCCTTGATTACCTGCCCTATATATGTCACTCCCTTTGGTTTCTTCCCCAGTCGTCAGTGTTTCTGTTTCTGTGTCATGTCTGTGCGTTGTTTCTGTGTGTTCGTGTTTATTAAAACACTCACTCCCTGAACTTGCTTCCCGACTCCCAGCGCACATCGTTACAAGAACGTTCAGCCCCTATGAAGGAGAGCATGGGTGCTCATTGCTCATGATGAGATAAGCATCTTTTTCATCTCGGTCTTCAAGATGGTCGACCTCCTTCACTGTCTCCTCTCAATAATAAATCCCTCTGAAGTGTCACGGGTCACCTATTTCCTTCTCAAACCTTTCCCCCACCGCCGGAGTCTTTTTAATATACCGTGTGTGCGCAAGCAAACGTGTTCTCTGTGCAGTGGGTGTGCTTTAAACATGGCACATAAAACCCCTTGACTGCCCTGAGCGATGCAACGTGGAGGCATATGGAGCAAGGACATGCTATCAAAAGGCTTTCTGTCAAGCCGAAATGGCCAGCAGGTACATGGGAGATGGTTTGTGTGTGTCTATGAGGGCCGTGAGGTGCAAAGGTCACACCCCCCCAAATCACAGGTCAGCTTTGGCCACACAGATACTTTGGCAGGTGCTTTTTGTCATCAGATTTTCTATTTTCTCATATAATTCATCATGTGACATTGCTACTGTCAACATCACCACTGCATTTCCTGTGAATGAAAGCGGTGGAGTGGGATCCCAGGCTGTATCACAGCTGGCCATGACCGGGAGTCCCATAGGGTGGCGCACAATTGGCCCAGCATCATCCGGGTTAGGGGAGGGTTTAGCTTTACTTGGCTCATCGCGCTCTAGCGACTCCTTGTGGCAAGCCGGGCGCCTGCAGGCTGACCTGGTCATCAGATGAACACACATTGGTACGGCTGGTGGTCCGGGATAAGCGGGCGGATGTTAAGAAGCGTAGTTTGGCAGGTCATGTTTCAGAGGATGATTGACTCGATCTTCACCTCCCGAGCCCGTTGGGGAGTTGCAGCGATGAGACCAGATCGAAATTGGGGAGAAAAAGAGGTGGAGTGGAGGAGGATAGAACAGTTGATGTGACTAAAACAAAAAGCAGATGTTCAAATTGTGGGATGAGGATGAAATACTGTTCAATCCCTTCCTCTCCCACCTCCCTTCCAATCCCACGCCTCCATTAATTCCTTACCCCAACCACTGGTATCAAAGAGATTTGGGAGGATCATAGGTAACTGGGTCACGTTTATTAGGGCACACAACGTTTGAAGAGGTTTTGCAACAGAAAGCAAAAATGAGCATTTCTTATTGGACAAGCCCAAGTAGTAGCCCCGTGCCTATCTGTTTTCTCCCGTTTGCCTAATGAACACAACCCTGTTGTGATAATCCACCACTCTTCCTTCTCTCACTGCGTTGGTTTGTATCGCCTTAGTAATAACTGTGTACTGTTGTGTTTCAGTACACTTGTTCTCATTGAAGTTGCCCCCTACAGGTGGTTGAATGTCAAGACAAGTAAATGAGCGCTAGAATTTTAAGAGCAGGTTGAAATCGCGTGTTTATTCACCCCTTTCTGTTTAAGGCAGGATTGGTTGAGGGTAAGTGGATCCTACTCAGACTCAAAGTTCACGACTTGGGGTGGATAGCGGATGAGGCAAGGATATTTTGGGGTGGATTTGTGCCTATACAAGCAACTTCTACCCAGAGCAGAATCATATCCATACTTTAATGGGTAAAAGAACAGATGGGAAAAACGAAACTCTCGCCATCAGACAAGTCAAAGAGACATCAGAAGGACAGTCTCGTACGGCCGACTCATTGAGACTCAAACTCTGGTGTTTTGTTGCGCATGAAAGCTGTTACCTACTGTATCAGATGCTCATATTTCCGACTTTAAGAAAACTACAAACGCATCGCAAGCCTTTTTCCATCCGGTGGAAGTCTGTGAGAAGGTTCCCACAGGGATTACCTAGCCTCTCCACGCACGCACGCACGTACACACACACACACGCACACACACACACACACACACACACACACACACACACACACACACACACACACACACACACACACACACACACACACACACACACACACACACACACACACACACACACACACACACACACCCCTCCATCTCTCCTTCACATGGAACATCTGCTAAACTGTACTCCTCACCTTTCCACCTGAGAGTGAGTCATCTTCCCACTATTGATCTCCCATTAAGTTCGCCCATCACAACACAGAACAGATGTCAAAAGCAGGCGTCTCGCAGATTGCTGTTTTTAATAAAAAAATGCAATAAAGAGAGCGAAAAGGGCGAGGGGGGGTTAAGACATGCTTCTCCGATTGAAGGAATCTGAAAAACCTGGAGGTGTGTGTGTGTGTGTGTGTGTTTGTGTGTGTGTGTGTGTGTGGGTGGGTGTGTGTGGGTGTGTGTATGTGTGTGTGTTGCTTGGCAGGTTGTTTCATAAGTTTTTCGCCTCCACTGAAGTGGTTGACGAGAAACTTTCTTAAAAGGGCATTTGAAGATGTTACAAGCGAGGCACCCACATGGGTTTGTGTTGGAGCTTCAGATCGACTAGACTCCCTCACTTCAATTGCATCTCTGTAGGTCTGCTGCTCGTGGATGCTCTGAGAGACGCAGAGCCAAGCACAAGGAGAAGAGAGCCCAGCTAAATATCAAAAGGATCAAAACTCTCCTTTCACTGAGCCCAGGGTTCCATCACAAATACCTGGCTAAAAGGTAAACAGAAAATTGTCAAATTCAGAGGAAAAACTATCGATAATCAAAGGTTCGCTCATTAATAATCAATGTTGTGATCAAGCACGTACTTGCTGACCGTCCTCAATGGCTCCTTTGAGTTCAAAAGAGGATAGACGGACGTTGTTTGATGGATAGAACTGGAGAAAAGGGACACAGACGAGTGCAAGGGGTCAGGTCACCAGTCTCTTGGACTTGTTAGAAGAAGAGGAGAAAGGAAGGAAAGGCAGACGCGTTCACCGTGAATCTTGAGGCCTGCCTCCGACTGCAACATGAAAGAACAACGGCTCTTACGTGCTCGGGCGACATTCTCTTTTCTCACAAATGTATTTATCCGACTGACATGTACATATGTCTGCCTGGCACGAGCCTAAAATGATGGGCTTATGAATAATACATCGATGGCAGCTGTATATTTTTAATTGATTTTGGAGTACAAACAGCATGTAAATTGTGAAGCTTCGTTCAAGAGCCCCAGGGAGTTGGTTAGATTTCCCTTTTATCTACTAATGTATTTATTACCATTGAAAACTGTAATAAAATACAAGTGGAGGATGAGGAAAAGGAAGTGATGAATATTTAAGGCGGCGTTTGAGGCGTGTGGGAGGAGTGTCAGGAAGGTCTCTGACAGGATCTGATGGGCTGTTAAGCTCATCCTTTTTTCTGCTCTTGTCTGACCTCCTTTGTTCGAAATTGGCTTCATGTCATATCTATGCCACTTCTACATTATCTCATTTGGAAGGACACATATGCCTGATTTACATAATAGGGTCGACCCGAACTGTACTGTGTTGGCTCGGATATTTTATTTTCACATTTCCTTTCCAGCACAGTTCCAGTAACTATGGATACGTAGCCAGGCCAGCCTAGTACAGTTCGGCTTTGATTGGCTCAGTTTGGCCCTATATTGTGAATCAGGAACTACCCAACTAGCACATAATGTTCTCAGAACCATATGTTTCTTAAAGATTGGTGAGAGCGTGGTTGTCCTATGGTTATTTTGCATACAACCTTCCCACAACGTTCTGGGAATGGTGCAGGATACCCAGCTTGCACATAACGTTCGGTGAACCATGTGTTTCTCAGGTGGACATTTCAGTACAGCATAATGTTTGTGACAGGTTTCGTCATAGCTCTATTTATAGTAATGTTCTCAAATTGTTCTGAGAACGTTCAGAAACAACGTTTTTCTGTGGGAATTCTAGTACTTCAGCATAATGTTTTCTACAGGTTTCCTCATGGTTTTATTTAAAGTCATGTTCTCAGAACGTTCCATAAAACCTTCCCATAAAAACCACAAGAAAACAGTAGTAACGTTCAAAGAACGTTCTAAGAATGTTATTTAAAAATGTACATTCCGTTCTCAGTCAACAAAACTCTTGCTATCCTCTATCTTGTTAAGTGTGTTCAGGTGTGCTACTAATTGGCCACACCTGGTCTTAATGAGTGCTTGTTTGCTTTGAAATGGGGTCTGTTTGAATATTCAAAAAATAACAGCTTTGTATAAGTAAAGACAACATTATTCCATGGATAGAGAACAGAAGACCATAGGTTTGAATCGCACTGATGCCGTGCCACAATAAAATACGTGTTTGTATGATTAATGCCTATGCAAATGGATTTCCATGTGTCCTATCTGCGCTTGGAGTTCAGAACAGGTAACCCAAACTAAGCTAGCAGTGTTATTAAAAGTCTTATTGAAACATTCAGTGAAAGTTTAACAAAGTAATTAAAAACTTCCAAATAATCTACAGTATAATTTCTATTCTCAGAATGTTAGTAAAACCTCCCAGGAAAACGTTCAGGGAACCATAGTCAAATGTACTCAGAACCTCCCTGTAGCCTAACTAATGTATGTTCCCAGAACAGGCAAAATGTTCCCTTCCGTTCTCAGATCATAAAAAAACTTTATGTTTTACCGGGCAGGAAACGTACGGCTTCATTCCCAGAACCAATGGGAAACCAAAAACGTACGTTCCCACAAAATCTCATTTTATTTGCTACATGCTTTGTAGACAACAGGTGTTGACTAACAGTGAAAACGTATGTTCCCACAACCTCTAAGGAAACAAATGTGCTAGCTGGGTACAGTACAAGTCTCTAGAAGAATTTGACTGTAATGCAAGAATCACATGACATCCAAATAGCACTAAAGGGATGAAATAAATAATGTATATGTATATGCCAAGTTATTCACAGCTGTGAGAAAGAATGAGCGCAGGTTACTTTAAGTGGAACTTCAAAAACACAGTGGGACCAATCTTGACCTGGCCGTTGCGTGGAACCGATCATGAGACAGTCAGGAAATTATAAGCCAATGAGCATCCCTCTTTTTATCCTGGTGGGAAAAAAGGCTCAATCATATGAGAATGGTCTTCAAAGAACGACCCATATTGAACCAAGGTCAGTAATCGGATTGTCTGAGGCACTATGAAGTTCATTTCTCTTTCTCTGATGAATCGCCACAGAGATGAATTAACTGCATATGATCTCAATTAGCTTGACCTTTGACCCTTGTAGGATGTCCTCTGTGCCAATGAGAGCAGAAATCAAAGTTTCACTTTTCGTCAAAAGTTATTAATGAAGTGGAGCAATGGACCTTAGTTAATAGCCTACGGACTACTACAGTAGTTATATGTGTCACAATTACAGTAGATGCGGTTACTTTAATTGTAACACCTAGTGTTTGCATGGAAACCCATCTCCCGCAGAAAAAAATTCTACATTTGAATTCATTCAGCAGTTTGTTTAGAAAGATACAGTATCGGTCAGAAAAGTATTAAAATATCACTATATACAGTTGAAGTCGGAAGTTTACATACACTTAGGTTGGAGTCACTACAACTCGTTTTTCAACCACTCCACAAATTTCTTGTTAACAAACTATAGTTTTGGCAAGTCGGTTTGGACATCTACTTTCTGCATGACACAAATAATTCTTCCAACAATTGTTTACAGACAGGTTATTTCATTTATAATTCACTGTATCACAATTCCAGTGGGTCAGAAGTTTACATACACTAAGTTGACAGTTTTTTTCAACAGCTTGGAAAATTCCAGAAAATGATGTCATGGCTTTAGAAGTTTCTGATAGGCTAATTGATATCATTTGAGTCAATTGGAGGTGTACCTGTGGATGTATTTCAAGGCCTACCTTCAAACTCAGTGCCTCTTTGCTTGACATCATAGGAAAATCAAAAGAAATCAGCCCCCAAAAATTGTAGACCTCCACAAGTCTGGTTCATCCAATTTCCAAACGCCTGAAGGTACCACGTTCATCTGTACAAACAATAGTATGCAAGTATAAACACCATGCGACCACGCAGCCGTCATACCGCTCAGGAAGGAGACGCGTTCTGTCTCCTAGAGATGAACGTACTTTGGTGCGAAAAGTGCAAATCAATCCAAGAACAACAGCAAAGGACATTCTGAAGATGCTGGAGGAAACTGATACAAAAGTATCTATATCCACAGTAAAACGAGTCCTATATCGAAATTACCTGAAAGGCCGCTCAGCAAAGAAGAAGACACTGCTCCAAAACTGCCATTAAAAAGCCAGACTGCGGTTTGCAACTTCACATGGGGACAAAGATTGTACTTTTTGGAGAAATATCCTCTGGTCTGATGAAACAAAAATAGAACTGTTTGGCCATAATGACCATTGTTATGTTTGGAGGAGAAAGGGGGAGGCTTGCAAGCCGAAGAACACCATCCCAACCATGAAGCACGGGGGTGGCAGCATCATGTTGTGGGGGTGCTTTGCTGCAGGAGGGACTGGTGCACTTCACAAAATAGATGGCATCATAAGGATGGAAAATTATGTGGATATATTGAATCAACATCTCAAGACATCAGTCAGGAAGTTAAAGCTTGGTCGCAAATGGGTCTTCCAAATGGACAATGACCCCAAGTATACTTCCAAAGTTGTGGCAAAATGGCTTAAGGACAACTTAGTCAAGGTATTGGAGTGGCCATCACAAAGCCATGACCTCGAATCCTATAGAACATTTGTGGGCAGAACTGAAAAAGCGTGTGCGAGCAAGGAGGCCTATGAACCTGACTCAGTTACACCAGCTCTGTCAGGAGGAATGGGCCAAAATTCACCCAATTTATTGTGGGAAGCTTGTGGAAGGCTACCCGAAACGTTTGACCCAAGTTTAAAGGCAATGCTACCAAATACTAATTGAGTGTATGTAAACATCTGACCCATTGGGAATGTGATGAAAGAAATAAAAGCTGAAATACATAATTCTCTCTACTATTATTCTGGCATTTCACATTCTAAAATACAGTAGTGATCCTAACTGACCTAAGACAGGGAATTTTTACTAGGATTAAATATCAGGAATTGTGAAAACTGAGTTTAAATGTATTTGGCTAAGGTGTATGTAAACTTCCGACTTCAACTGTATTTAATATATTTGCCACTTTCTCCATTGGCTTTTTACATCGCCTTCAAATTAATAAATATATATAAATGAATATGAATTCTCCATATCGCGCTCATCTGGTTCCTGTACTTCCTGCTAATTGCCTCAATATTGCTTAACAGATGGCTGCCTTACTTTGGTAATTGGCTTTTGGGAGTTTGTTTAATTTAGCCGACTCAATCTGTGCATCTCCCCGTGGCGATACATCTCTCAGAAAGCGCTGAAAGGTCAGTACTGAGTGTTCTGTAATGATTTCAGACACGCCAGCAAAAGGTATTCCACCTCCGTGCTCCATCTCGTACCATCTGCATCCATGACAACAGGAAAATGCTCATTTATTCCCATTGCAGTTGCAGGACACTTGTTTTATTTTCCCGTTTTGATTTGTTGTTACATGTAGCTACACTGGTGTCACCCAGATAATGCAAACTCTGACTCTACTGTGTTTGCATATTGTTGTCCAGTTACTCATGGTTTTTCTTTTATGCAATTTGAGGACACGACCGATATCAATTTAGATAAAATCTGTTTGTGCCTCGGCAATCATCTGTGAGGAAATGACAGCAGTAGGCCTAGAGGAGGAGCAACTAGCAAAAAACGGAGGAAGATTTCTGACCCTTTATGACTGTTAAATGTTGTTGAATGTTTGAGTCACAGTCAGGAATTGAAATATATCAACAATACAGGAATATTATGATGGAGACCTTGGACTTAAATGCCAAGGAAAGTCATGAAATAACAAAAGGTGTTAATATTGCAGTGAAATCTTGAATGTCGCTCAGAATGAACGGATAACTTCACTCATTTATCCCATTAAAATGAATCCAATGCAAGAGCATGATCCAAGGAGGAAAATGGTAATTTCGCTAATTATACAATAGATTATTCTGTCTATTCTCTACATGATCGCTGATGAACTTATTTCTACAACATAGTCGCTGAGCCTCATCTTGGACTAACTTTTTAAGTCTTGGACTAAAACGCATGAAGAAACTCCATGTACACTGCTTTTTAGTCCACGACTTAATCGGTGTCTGGGAAACCGGCCCTGAAAGTTTAAGTGTGGAAAATATCCTGATAGTTTTACAGACTGAAAGAGATGTTGAAAAAACAAGATAAAGATAAAATAAACTTCCTAGAGGCAAAATAAGTCCGGGCATTTGAGCGAAAGGTGTAGCTGATCAATATTTAAACATTCGTTTTAGATTGGACTCACCAAGTTATCACAACATTATCGACAGATAATAGAGCAAATACTGTCAAAGAATTACATTTTCTTTTTTGACACTTTCTGCTTTGAATGTTCGGGTTTAGGGATGCTAGGTTGGACAAAGTCACTTTGGATGGACAAGTCTCTTTCCACATTGACTAGTAGATAAACTGAAGTACCAAGACAAATACTTTCCCCACATAAATGGATTTTCAGTTGGTGGCATTTTAGTCCAGCCATACTGGGATTGAGGTAGAAATTGTGCACCAATTAACATTTTTAAAAGCATGTTATATTAAATGAAGTGCCCTTTCATTTAGATCAGATAGAGAATTCAATAAATTAGATTTTTAATATGAATCAAGTCTTGCTAAAGTGCCCAAAGTGTTCCTCCGTCAACCCTGTGTCACTTCTAGGAAGATTTTATCCCATCTTTGTCAAGCCCTAGTTATTTTGTTGCTTTGATAAGGTCAGTTCTGAAGATTTTTATTTATTAATGTGATTAGTGATTCATTTACGTCTGTCCCTCATTTCAACGTCAAACCCGTTACATGAACTGAACTCACGTTTTAATACGGTGAAAAACCTTTCATATTTTTTTTCAAAAGAAACATTGAACATCTAATAGTCAAATCATACACTCTTAGAAAAAAGGGTTCCGAAAAGGTTATTTGGCTGTCCCCATAGGAGAACCCTTTTTGGTTCCAGGTAGAACCCTTTTGGGTTCCATGTAGAACCGTCTGTGGAAAGGGTTCTTCATTGAAAAAGGGATTTTACCTAGAACCAAAAAGTTTTTTTCAAAGGGTTCTCCTATGTGGACAGCCGTTCTAGATAGCACCTTTTTTTTTCTACGAGTGCAGTGTAAAAGCAGGTGAACAGGTTCTACTCTTTTTGGCCATTTTCTGGTGTTTTGTGGTGGAAAACTGAACGGGTCGAGCAAAACACGTCACCCATGGATAGACAGGCTAGAAATGTTTTAACAATTGCATTCAATTACCACTCCCTGTTGAACACAACAATTTTTCATTACCCTGTCACATTGGGATTCATGGCTGATTTATAACTTCTTATGGGCCGTCCCACCTGACCAAAATCCGGTGAAATTGTAGAGCGCGAAATTCAAAAATACCAATTCAAATATTTAACATTCTTGAAAATATATGTGTTATACATCAAAATAAAGCTTAACTTCTTATTAATCCAGCTGCTGTCAGATTTCAAAAAGGCTTTATGGCGAAAGCAAACCATGTGATTATCTGAGGACAGCGCCCCACATACAAACACATGAAAATCATATTTCAACCAGGCAGGTGCGCCACAAAAGTCAGAAATAGCAATATAATTCATGCCTTACCTTTGAAGATCTTCTTCTGTTGGCACTCCAAAATGTCCCAGAAACATCACAAATGGTCCTTTTGTTCGATAATGTCCTTCTTTATGTCTCAAAAATGTCCATTTATTTGGCTCGTTAGATTCAGAAATACACCGGTTTCAACTCGCCCAACATGCCTACAAAGTATCTAATAAGTTACCTGTAAACTTGGTCCAAACATTTCGAACAACGTTCTGAATCTAACCTGAGGTACCCTAAAACGTAAATAATCGATAAAATTTAAGACGGAATAAACTGTTTCTAATACCGGATAAAAACAACGGGAAGCACGCTCCAGTTCACGCGCATCAAAACAGTAGTGTCCACCTGGAGTGACACTTACAATGAATAGGACTACTTCTTAATATCTCAAAAGAAAAACATCTAACAATTTCTGAAGACTGTTGACATTTAGTGGAAGCCAAAGGAACTGCAACCAGGTTCCTAATAAAAAGGGTATCCCATAGAAAACAATTGGAAAATCCTATGACCTCAGTTTTTCCCCCCTGATGGTTTGTCCTCGGGGTTTCGCCTGTCATATCAGTTCTGTTACACTCACAGACACTATTCTAACAGTTTTAGAAACTTTGGAGTGTTTTATATCCAAATCTACCAATTATATGCATATCCTAGCTTCTGGGCCTGAGTAACAGGCAGTTTACTTTGGGCACACTTTTCATCCGGAGGTGAAAATACTGCCCCCTACCCAAGAGAGGTTATTAAGAAAAAATCATCAACCCTATTACTTTATTTGGCACTTAATAAACACTTACTATAGTACATGTTTTATTAAACCTCTTGAGATGGGAATATGTGTTTTTAGGAAGTTGAACATGTGCTATTTATGACGGAATGTTAAAATTAGGTGAAATCAAACGTTTTTGTTTTTACCAAGCTACACTTCTCAAAAGGCATTGAATTGGTGAAACGACCCAACTACCGCTATGATTAAAACCATTTCCATCAAATTAATATTACTTATGAACAAAGGTTAAAAATATAATGTTTGGAAGTCTGTCCATGACTAATAAACACATGAAGTAATGAGGTCAATGAAATTGTTGAATTTGGTCAAAATAAATTGAATTGCTAATTTGCTACGTGAGGCTTATTATATCATATTTTATCTAATAGAAGTTTCGTTATGGTTAGATTGTTAAGAATTAACTGATATAAGTGGAAAGTATTCAAACCCCTTGAATTTTTCAAAATGTTGTTACATTACAGCCTTATTCTAAAATGGATTAAATGTAAAAAAAAAAATCCTCAGCACTCTACACACAATAATGACAAAGCAAAAACAGTTAAAAATACATATTTTTGCAAATGTATAAAACATTTAAAACAGAATTTCTTAAAACTTAAATATTCAGACTCTTTGCTATGAGACTCGACATTTAGCTCAGGTGCATCCTGTTTCCATTGATCATCGATGAGATGTTTCTATAACTTGATTGGAGTCCTCCTGTGCTAAATTCAATTGATTGGACATGATTTGGAAACTGTCTATGAAAGGTCCCACAGTTGACAGTGCATGTCACAGCAAAAACAAAAAATTAGGGTGAAGGAATTGTACGTAGAGGTTCGAGACAGCATTGTGTCGAGGCCCAGATCTGGGGAAGGGTACCAAAACATTTCTGCAGCATTGAAGGTCCCCAAGAACACAGTGCCCTCCATCATTCTTAAATGGAGAAGTTTGGAACCACCAAGACTCTTCCTAGAGCTGGCTGCCCGGCCAAACTGAGCAATGAGGGGAGAAGGGCCTTGTTCAGGGAGTTGACCAAGAACCCGATGGTCACTCTGAAAGCTCCAGAGTCCCTCTGTGGAGATGGGAGAACCTTCCAGAAGGACACCATCTCTGCAGCCCTCCACCAATCAGGCCTTTATGGTAGAGTGGCAAGACAAATAAAATGAAATAAAATGTTATTTGTGACATGCACCAAATACAACCTTACAGTGAAATGCTTACTTACAAGCCCTTAACCAACAATGCAGTTTCAAGAAAAATATCTAAATCTGGTAAGAAATACATTAAATAATTAAAGAGCAGCAGTAAAATAACAATAGCGAGGCTGAATACAGGGGGTACCGGTACAGAGTCAATGTGCAGGGGCACCGGTTAGTTGAAGTAATTAAGGTAATATGTACATGTAGGTAGAGTTATTAAAGTGACTATACGTAGATAATAACAGAGAGTAGCAGCAGCGTAAAAGAGGGGGGGGGGGGGAATGTAAATAGTCTGGGGTAGCGATCTGATTAGATGTTCAGGAGTCTTGTGGCTTGGGGGTAGAAGCTGTTTAGAAGCCTCTTGGACCTAGACTTGGCGCTCCGGTACCGCTTGTCGTGGGGTAGCAGAGAGAACAGTTTATGACTAGGGTGGCTGGAGTCTTTGACAATTTTTAGGGCCTTCCTCTGACACCGCCTGGTATAGAGGACCTGGATGGCAGGAAGCTTGGCCCCGGTGATGTACTGGGCCGTACGCACTACCCTCTGTAGTACCATGCGGTAGGAGGCCGAGCAGTTGCCATACCAGGCAGTGATGCAACCCATCAGGATGCTCTTGATGGTGCAGCTGTAGAACCTTTTCAGAATCTGAGGACCCATGCCAAATCTTTTCACTCTCCTGAGGGGGAATAGGTTTTGTCATGCCCTCTTCATAACTGTCTTGGACTAGGTTAGTTTGTTGGTGATGTAGATGCCAAGGAACTTGAAGCTCTCAACCTGCTCGGGCGTGCTCAGTCCTCCTTTTCATGTAGTCCACAATCTCCTTTGTCTTGATCACGTTGAGGGAGAGGTTGTTGTCCTGTCACCACACGGTCATGTCTCTGACCTCTTCCATATAGGCTGTCTCGTCGTTGTCGGTGATCAGGCCTACCACTGTTGTGTCCTCGGAAAACTTAATGATGGTGTTGGAGTCATGCCTGGCCGTGGAGTCATGAGTGAACAGGGAGTACAGGAGGGGACTGAGCACGCAGCCCTGAGGGGCCCCCGTGATGAGGATCAGAGTGGCGGATGTGTTGTTACCTACCCTTACCACCTGGGGGCGGCCTGTCAGGAAGTCCAGGATCCAGTTGCAGAGGGATGTGATTTGTCCCGGGGTCCTTAGCTTAGTGATGAGCTTTGAGGGCACTATGTGTTGAACGCTGAGCTGTAGTCAATGAATAGCCTTTTGTCCAGGTGTGAAGGGCAGTGTGGAGTGCAATAGATATTGCATCATCTGTGGATCTGTTGGGGCAGAATGCAAATTGGAGTGGGTCTAGAGTTTCTGGGATAATGGTGTTGATGTGAGCCATGACCAGCCTTTCTAAGCACTTCATGGCTACAGACGTGAGTGCTACGGGTCGGTAGTCATTTAGGCAGGTTACCTTAGTGTTCTTGGGCACAGGGATTATGGTGGTCTGCTATGTTGGTATTACAGACTCAGACAGGGAGAGGTTGAAAATGTAATTGAAGACACTTGCCAGTTGGTCAGTGCATGCTCAGAGTACACGTCCTGGTAATCCGTCTGGCCCTGCGCCCTTGTCAATGTTGACCTGTTTAAAGGTCTTACTCACATTGGCTGCGGAGAGTGTGATCACACAGTCGTCCGGAACAACTGAGGCTCTCATGCATGTTTCAGTGTTACTTGCCACGAAGCGAGCATAGAAGTAATTTAGCTCGTCTGGTAGACAGAAGCCACTCCTCAGTAAAAGGCACATGACAGCCCGCTTGGAGTTTGCCAAAAGGCACCTAAAGACTCTCAGACCATGAGTAACAAGATTCTCTGGAACCTGCTGAAAACCTGCTCCAGAGCGCTCAGGACCTCAGACTGGGTCGAAGGTTCAACCTGTTTTTGCTTTGTCATTATGGGGTATTGTGTGTAGATTGATGAGGGGGAGAAAACAATTTAATCCATTTTAGAATAAGGCTGTAACGTAACAAAATGTGGAAAAGGTCAAGTGGTCTGAATACTTTCCGAAGGCACTGTATATCGGAGTTGTGCCTGTTGTCATACAGATGGATAGAGGACTCATCATGGATTTAACCCATTTTAGCATGGACGTTTCCATTGAGGGCTTCCACCAGTTTAAAGTAGTCAACTAGGTGGTGAATTCTATAAGTTGGGAGCAATCAGCCAATGAAGAAGAAGAAAATGGACTACTTTAAAATGGGGATAGCCTAAATGGCGCTGCACATGCTGGTATCTTTTTCATTAGTCCACTATTGATACAGTCCCAAAATGTTTTGCATGTCAGCAGTCAAGTGTTCAAGATTTTGGACTTTCAAGAAGGAAAGTGTCACTTGCCACATCATCACGATGATACAAAAATGAATCATCATGTTGTTTGCATAATCATGATATGGCCAGTGAAAACATCTTAAAAACTTTACTGCTGAAATGCAACCAAAATAATTGGACTGTATCAACAGTGGACTAATAAAAACAATAGCAAAATATCGTTTTTGAGTGAATTCTTCCTTTAAGTCTGATTGCTCTGCATGGCATGGTTGGATGGAATTTCGTGATTCCACATCCTTCTATCTTCGTTGGCTGGTAGCAAGGAGGCTGGGGGTTCGATCTTATTTACAGAACACAGAATAAACTACTTCCAGCCTCCGTAATGCTGCTGTTGGCTTCTCCCGTATGTAAAAACAGTGTAAATGTCTGTGCTGTACATGCGTGTGTGCAAACTGAAGGGGAGTGGAAAAACACCACAATGGATGGAGCTTTAGGCTGTTGTAGGCCGCCACCAGAATCAGTGAAAGCCATGTAGAGACAGTGTGGATTGTAGAACTGGTTGAAGAGATAAAGACCTAGTGAGGTAGAGAATAACAAGGGTGGAAAATGCACACATACTGGACTCTACTCACACACTCAAAAATACTACACTGACACTCCAACACACACACACACACACACACACACACACACACACACACACACACACACACACACACACACACACACACACACACACACACACACACACACACACACACACACACACACACACACACACACACACACACTCACAAATACTACACTGACACTACAACACACACACACACACATGCACAAATACACACACTCATAGACACACTTTCACACTCTTCAAATATATGGCTGCTGCTACTCTGTTTATCTATCCTGATTGCCTAGTCACTTTTACCCCCACCTATATGTACATATTACCTCAATTACCTCATACCCCTGCACATTGACTCGATACCGGTACTCCTTGTATATAGTCTGGTTATTGTTATTCTATTGTGTTACTATTTCCTTTTCGATTTTTAGCACATTGTTCATACGTTTTAACTCTGCATTGTTGGGAAAGGGCTTGTAAGTAAGCTTTTCACAGTAAATCTACACCTGCTGTATTCGGTACATGTGACAAATACCATTTGATTTGATTTGACAATTTAATTAACACACATCTTCTCTGGTTTCCATTGAGAGGCTCTGTCTGGAAATGGCTGGTTCCCCATGCTAGCGGCCCGGGGGAGTGTAACAACAGAAGTTCAAAGGCAGGGAGAGACGGCCATGAGATGGAAGGGATGGAGGTAGGGGGTGAGATTTAGATCGGACGGGTCCTGTTGTCCCCAGCTGTCCCGACCGTGTCACCCTGAGCGCAGGGAGGTCATAGTTCACAAGGTCACCCAGAAGAAAGGAGAGAAGAAGAGAGAGAGGGGGGGGGGGGGGGGTCAAAGACTGGCCATACGGACAGAGGAGTGTGGTTGTGTAGTAGGGTGCATGTGTGTGTGTGTGTGGGTGTGTGTGTGGATCAACCCCTCATCTCTCTCACAGAGACACCACATCCAGACAGCCCTTTGGCCCCTGCTGTATTTATATGCTCAGAGCAGCAGAGACCCCAGAGATGCACCTGAGCAAATATTAACATCCTCCATGAGGGCCGTTTGATGTCCGGGGCTGAGGCCCAGGGTCGGAGCCCCTCTGTGGGCCAGACACCCCAACGCACAGGCCTGTCGGCCAGAGAGTCAATACTAGAGTGGGAAGATACTGAGAGACCAGACAGGTCAGTGTGTGTGTGTGTGCGTGTACACCAGACATACAAGAGTGGAATTCAGATTGGTTGATCTGTAGTCCTCTTCGCCATTGCATTTGCATCAAAAGGACTGCCACTTTTCGGATGGTCTGGTTTAAGATCACCGACCACAGTATTATTGTATTGGTCTTTTCAGTTTGACGTCCAGATTAGGAGTACCTTGGATCTGAAATGCTCTTTACAACTAGTTTTAACTGAGACAACCTTTTCACTGACATCGTTAGTGCAGAAAATCCCATAGTACAACCTCTAACTCAACAGTAAAATAATTTAATAAAACATATTTGAAAGATAAAAAGATTCATTTCTTCATGCAGGAAAGTCTTAATAAATGCTTACCCCTTCTAAATCCCATTTCAAACGTTGGAGACCTGAAGGAAATAAAAATATTAAGTAATTCATGGACCCGTATGTAGTTTATCTCCTTTCATCTTGGCACTGTTATAAAGGACTAATCCAGTTTGTGTCTTCAGTGCCGAGCCAAGCCTTAGAAATACATGAAATAGAATAGATTAGCTCAGGAAAAGTCACAGGGTGGCATTTTCAGAATCCATCTCTTGCTTGTGCCCATAGATAGAAGGTGGCATGAGTGTTGTGTTTTGTTGGGTGTGTCTTTGGCTGTTTAGCTCAACAGAACTCGGAACTCTTACAAGGCTGAGGGGATTCTTGTACAGTGACTGACGACTGGGAGGGAAAGCTATGTTTCGCCATGAAATAAAATGTATTGTGTTGTTAAATGAGCTGGGGTTTTGTGTATTGATTGACCTAAATACATTTTTGGTGGAACAATTGTATGGAGTGATATTAATGCCAGCAGAAATTGAATTCAGATTCAATTTATCTTGCACTAATATCACCAAGGGCCGGGAATTGCCAGGGACCTCACTATATGATATTATCACAATACTTTGGTGCCAATATGATATGTATTGCGATTCTCATGATTCTCACAATTCTATATGTATTGCAATTTGATAGTGTGTTTTTATTGTTCCAAACATATTGCTCACCATTGTCACGATCGTCGTAATGAGCGGACCAAGGCACAGCGTGATTGAAGTTCCACATCTTTATTTTGGTGGAACTTTAAACAAAAACAATAAACCAATAACCAAATGTGAAAGTAGTGGTGCACAAACACAAAACAATATCCCACAAACACAGGTGGGAAAAATGGCTACCTAAATATGATCCCCAATTAGAGGCAACGATTACCAGCTGCCTCTAATTGGGAACCATACAAAACACCAACATAGAAATACAATGACTAGAACACCCCCCTAGTCACGCTCTGACCTAAACACCATAGAGAACCGAGGGCTCTCTATGGTCAGGGCGTGACAACCATATGGAACAAGAGAGAAAGAGCCATGAGAAAACAAGTTTCGATCAGTCATGGAAATAAAAGTGCTAAAAACAAATTGGTTCCCTATTTAAAAAGAAGATGGAGAACAATCTATGAAGGAAAAATACTGGGGTTTTGGTGCAGAGACAGCCAACTAGCGCAAAAATAATATTGCGATATTGTCAAATCGAAACAATATCACCAAAAATAATATTCTGATATGTACTTGTAATGATTTTTTATCATCACTAATATCACCCCATACTATTGCAACACACCAAACACTGTACATTCACAAATTGAGCCTGGAAGCCCTTACCAAAGGTTGTGTTCTGAACCATTGACATAAAACCATTTATCATGAAACATTTCCATCCAATTTGCTGATGACACACATTGCACCAGATGGATGATTCTACTGTAGGATAACACAGTTCCACATGACATTTCCAGTTATTTCCTTCAATGACAAAAGAGGATTGTGTGTGTGTGTAATACTATAAACGACTCTTTTTCGTCTCGTTTGATCTGCTTCGTTTCATTTTCCTCGTGCTAATCTAGTGGAAATCTGATTACAAGCCATCACGAGTTTGTTGCATCAAACGTGATGGATGACAATGTGTCCTCTTCTCTGAGACTTCTGAAGACCTTCTAAGATTAGACGGAGTCCAACTCTTAAGAACAATGAGATATTGTGCTGTTTGCGGCTTCCAATTGAATTTATTGAAGCAATCTATTTAAAATCGCACATCAAAGGGGGCGATAGAATAGTAGTCCCTCTGATTCCAAAATGATGTTTACAGCGTATAATTTCCCCCTTTTCCCTACAGATTTGCTGTGGGAGTTTTGCGGAGAGTAAAAACATACATGGAAACAAGCAGAAAGAGCCCCCGGAGACCCTAAGCAAGCTCGGGCAGAGAGGTTTGCGATGGAGCGAGAAGGTTTGTTTGTACAAGATTCGGCTTCACTGAGGTGGTGTGAAAATATGAGTAGTACCTATAGCTCTAGTGTTCTAGACCAGCGGGCTAGCATTCTGCTGCTCCCTCCGCAGTGGGTTCCACACAGTTCCCGGCGAGGTGCGCGGGAGGTTCTCCAGATGCGCTGAGTTGTAGAAAGCATCAACGAGACTGCCGCTATGCCACATATGTCCAAAACCAAACAATACGAACATTGAAGTTACAGAGGGCAGAGGGCCCGTGTGCTGCGGGCTCCGTTTTAAAGGGAAAGGCGGGAGAAAAAGGAAAAAGCAGTCGCCAATCCCACAGTTTATTCACCCATTTGGCACAGCCTGGTACCAATATGTCCCAAATGGCACCCTATTCCCCATGTAGGGGGCTATTTGGGAAGCATTCATTATTTTACAGTACAGTAGTTGCCCTAAGCAGACATTCTGTGTTCATTATTTATAGGAAATCATCTATCAGGTGAATGATTGGTACATTTCGATTCCCAAGCCTGAGTGATTTGGACAAGCGTTCTGAAATCAAACATGTCCAAACATGCAATGCCACTCCTTTTATAGCTGCTCATCGAACACACATGCACATTATTGTACATCTTCTACTGGTTAAAACTCTTCACATCTTAAAGCAGATCTAAAGCAGAGATGTGTTCCCATCATAACTTTATATAAGCGAGAGGTCACATGTGCAGGACCATGGTTGAGGATATTAAGCAGGTATACATACCATAGATTTAGAGCCACCAGTGCTAATGCACATCAGCACACTGTGAGAGGAGCCCTTTAGCAGCCTCTGCTGGTCCCAGTGAGTGAGAACCACGCAGGTTCACTAAGCACTAAACGGAAGAAAACGGACTGAAACAGGGAGGGATTACCTGAGCTTGTCCATATGTTTGCTTTCGTTTTCCATTGCAAAACGTGCACTAATGAATGCTACCCAGATGTGTTGTAATTCAGATGTGGATAGGTCTCACATGCAGCTGAATCTTCACACAAGTGTACAGCAGGATTATTTAATGAGAGATATTATTATTTTCTAAGTCACTGTTATTTAGTTTTAAAATATGGTGATTCAGTTGTTTGGAATTGTACTGTTAATTGAATGAACACCTTGCAACTACCTTGCTCTATTTTGATTGGTATGGGGTGTATTCATTAGTCGGAACAGAAAACAGAAAACATTTAGCATTGAAAACAAGAGTTTCTATTGGACAGAATCAGGTTGGTCCCTCCCTCTTTTGTTCCATTTGCTCTGTTTGCTTCAGTTTGGTTCCTAGAATAAATGATAAACAGTTTCCATGAGCAAAACAAACTAAATGCTTTGCAACAGAATCCGACGAATGAATACACCCTCTAATGTTGGTTAATTATTGGAAGAGAACAGGAAGTAGTTGAGTTGATGCACGGCTGTGGGAGAGATGTATCTTGTCAGTATATCCATAATCTTTGGTTTGGCGCCAGTTTTTGCAGTGGGACCTCCTACTTGGTGAATGACTTGTTGGTGAGTGAGAAGTTTGGAGGCATGACAGCCGAAATGGCGGTGAGTATTGTGGATGATATGGAGAAAAGGTTGGAGCAGCAACAGCTGTGCAGGAATGCGAACAGTATGGCTGTCAGTTCTGATGATATGGAGCAGGAGGATGAGAGTCAAGGACCAGAATGGTCTGAGGTGGGAAGACATAGGAAGAGAGATCATGAGACTGAAAGCAGTGGAGCGTCTAGTAAAGAAATCATAAAGAGGGCCAAGGTAGGAAGCAAGAGTAATGATGTGTCGGAGTGGAAAGTGGTGATAGTATTTGATGAGACCACAGGGCCTCATTTACACCCTATCCGACTAACCAATGCTGTACAGAAAGAGAGGTGAAGGCAAATTAACCTGGTTCATTGGAAATGGTAGATTGTTCATCTTTTGTGGTAGCCAGGCTCAGCAAGATAAGATCCTGCAAATAGAAAAGCTTAAAGGGGAGAATCATTTTTTTTTTTTTTTCTTAACTTTTATTTAGCTAGGCACGTCAGTTGAGAACAAATTCTTATTTACAATGACGGCCTAGGAACAGTGGGTTAACTGCCTTGTTCAGGGGCAGAACAACAGATTTTTACCTTGTCAGCTCAGTGATTTAATCTAGCAACCTTTTTGTTACTGGCCAAACGCTCTAACCACTAGGCTACCTGCCGCCCAAAGATTAAGAGCCATGTCCCTGATGCTTGTGCTAGGTTAAGGGCAGTCATCACTTGGGACCCCAATATCTATGTCCATAGATTATATTGAAGAAAATGTGAAGGGAGGCAGAGTGATTGAGGCCAAAAGTTTGATCACTAGGAAAGAGGGTCAAAGAAGTGAAAGCTTATCAATGCTGGGGAGGTTTGAGAAGGTTTTGCCTGGAAAAGTACAGATAGGATTCGTTAGTTTCAATGTCAATGTGTCCCATCCCTGTTGCAGTGTTTTAAATGACAAAGAAGTAGCTGTTCAGTGTAAAGGAAAGAAAAGATGTGCCAAGTGTGGAGGGGAACATGATTGTTGTTGGAGGGAACATAGTGAGAAAAAGTGAAAGACCTTTGAAATGCAAATTGCCTTTGAATGTTTTAAACATCATTAAGAAGTTTCACTCTGAGAATATTTACTATTCATCTGCTGTTGTAGGGTAAAGTGGCTTGCGAAAGTATTCACCCCCCCTTGGCATTTTTCCTATTTTGTTGCCTTACTGTTGCCTTGTATCATATGATTTACACAACATGCCTACCACTGAAAATGCAAAATATTTTTTATTGTGAAACAAACAAGAAATAAGACACAAAAAAAACTGAAAACTTGAGTGTGCATAACTATTCACCCCCACAAAGTCAATACTTTGTAGAGCCACCTTTTGCAGCAATTACAGCTGCAAGTCTCTTGTGGTATGTCTCTATAAGCTTAGCACATCTAGCCACTGGGAGTTTTGCCCATTCATCAAGGCAAAACTGCTCCAGCTCCTTCAAGTTGGATGGGTTCCGCTGGTGTACAGCAATCTTTAAGTCATACCACAGATTCTCAATTGGATTTAGGTCTGGGCTTTGACTAGGCCATTCCAAGACATTTAAATGTTTCCACTAGAATGTTGCTTTAGCAGTATTCTTAGGGTCATTGTCCTGCTGGAAGGTGAACCTGTCCCAGTCTCAAATCTCTGGAAGACTGAAACAGGTTTCCCTCAAGAATTTCCCTGTATTTAGCGCCATCATTCCTTCAATTTTGACCAGTTTCCCAGTCCCCGCCGATGAAAAACATTGGGTGATGAGAGGTGTTGGGTTTGCACCAGACATAGCGTTTTCCTTGATGGCCAAAAAGCTCAATTTTAGTCTCATCTGACCAGAGTACCTTCTTCCATATGTTTGGGGAGTCTCCCACATGTCTTTTGGCAAACATCAAATGTGTTTGCTTATTTTTTTCTTTAAGCAATGGCTTTTTTTCTGGTCACTCTTCCGTAAAGCCCAGCTCTGTGGAGTGTATGTAAAGGTCCTGTGTGTAGCGAGTCAGGCGCAGGACAGCAGATATGAGTAATCAACGTACTTTACTCAAAATACACAAATACAAAGCAATATAGCGAGCCCACAATAACGGACCGATACACAACGAACAATCACTCACAAACAAACATGGGGGAACAGAGGGTTAAATAATTAACAAGTAATTGGGTGAGTGAAACCAGGTGTGTAAGACAAAGACAAAACAAATGGAAAATGGATCGGCGATGGCTAGAAGGCCGGTGACGTCGACCGCCGAACAAGGAGAGGGACCGACTTCGGCGGAAGTTGTGACAGTGTACAGTACAGCTTTAAGTGGTCCTATGGACAGATACTCCAATCTCCGCTGTGGAGCTTTGCAGCTCCTTCAGGGTTATCTTTGATCTCTTTGTTGCCTCTCTGGTTAATGCCCTCCTTGCCTGGTCTGTGAGTTTTGGTGGGCGGCCCTCTCTTGGCAGGTTTGTTGGGGTGCCATATTCTTTCCATTTTTAAAAATAAGGGATTCAATGGTGCTCCGTGGGATGTTCAAAGTTTCTGATCTTTTTTTATAACCCAACCCTGATCTGTACTTCTCCACAACTTTGTCGCTGACCTCTTTGGAGAGCTCTTTGGTCTTCATGGTGCCGCTTGCTAGGTGGTGCCCCTTGCTTAGTGGTGTTGCAGACTCTGGGGCCTTTCAGAACAGGTTTATATATACTGAGATCATGTGACAGATCATGTGACACTTAGATTGTGCACAGGTGGACTTTAGTTAACAAATGATGTGACTTCTGAAGGTAATTGGTTGCACCAGATCTTATTTAGGGGCTTCATAGCAAAGGGGATGAATGCATATGCACGCACCACTTTTCAGTTTTACTTTTTTACTGAAAAAGTAATTTTTTTCATTACACTTCACCAATTTGGACTATTTTGTGTATGTCCATTACATGAAATCCAAATAAAAAATCAATTTAAATGACAGGTTGTAATGAAACAAAATAGGAAAAATGCCAAGGGGAATGAATACTTATGCAAGGCACTGTATGTGGTAAACAGACACCAATGGCCACTATCTGTCAGCAGAGCCCATTATGAGTGTAACAGTTTAACTTAAGTCCATCCCCTCGCCCCGACCCGGGCGCGAACCAGGGACCCTCTGCACACATCAACAACAGTCACCCACGAAGCATCGTTACCCATCGCTCCACAAAAGCCGCGGCCCTTGCAGAGCAAGGGGAACCACTACTTCAAGGTCTCAGAGCAAGTGACGTCACCGATTGAAAGGCTATTAGCGCGCACCACCGCTAACTAGCTAGCCATTTCACATCCGTTACATGAGCACCATCAAAAGGGGGGCCAAAACTGCAGAGCAACACCCACGTTTAATAATTAACCAAGGTGTAGTTCAAGGCACATATGGATGAAGGAGCCGTCTGTCAGGGAAATAAGCCTTTCTATCGTTCCGTTATTGGTGTTAGTTTAGGCTGATCTTCTTCATGCACAGCCCTCCTTGCTCCACCACCTCCCCATCCCCTCTCCTCTCCTCCTTCTTATCGTAAGTTGGTTGTCAATATGTCAATTAAAGTGAGACTGCTGTATGTTGCGTCATCGTCCACGAGCATATGATGTCTTGATGTAAAAGTGCTTTGAAAATCGGTCTATTTTTCACGCTTTTCTTTTGGAGGCTGCGCTTTTCCTCTCCCTTATTGGCCCGCTATGGGCCGGTCTTATCTTCCACGCTGAGAATGAAAGGCCAAAATGCCTCCAAGGTATACAATGCAACAATGTGGATGATGTCATAGCTCACTGGAAGGTACAACTTCAGAAGTGCTTGTTTGACGGAAAGGGCACGTAGGCGCTGGCTTCGTGCCAAATGGCACTCTATTACCTATTTAGTGCACTACATTTTACCAGAGCCCTATTGACTAGGGCCCATAGTAGTAAACTACATTGCCATTTGGGATGCAAACCCTGCAGTTAGTGTTAGCTGGACCATAACAAACCCCTAGTCTTATACTTACATGGCCATTGCACTTACGCCCAGAGTAATCACTGAATAAATACCATGTACTGCTGTGAGTATTTGTCCAGTCACACATGAAAATCACCTTGATGTCCCCCTTAACCAATGATGTTACGCTAGCTGCTAGCACATGCCCATATTACGACGCCATTTTGTGATTTTTGTGATACTGGCAGATGAGATGCCAGAAATCCCATCTGTTATTTGTGTGGGCTGTTCGAAATGTACCCCTTCCCCTCCAACAATGGATAGGGCCGGAGGTCCAAGGGCCTGTTTTTTAATGACTTTTACACTATTTATCTTTTGCTCTAGCGATCTATATTGAGCATTTGGCTGACCAGTGGGCAACGCACGGACGGTTTTCTGATTGGCTGAGCTGAAGTGGCGCGAATTCACAAAGTCAAACACGCATCCTCAAAGAGAATGAAACCCGTTCTGACTCTATCAGTCACTCTGGAAAAACACAAAGTTGCTGCTGAAGAAGTTAGAGAGACCAAACAAGGGCTCTTGTGTCCGACACTCCTAAATGTGTGAAATTAACTAACTTATTTGCTTAAAGTTCTGGTTCTACTGGTTAGAGTGCCGTGTCTGCGAGACATAATATTTTGGCTGTGTATTGTATGAAATATATTTCCTACCTACAGTATATCGAATTCAATAGAAGAAAACGGAGAAGGGAGGGAGAGAGAGAGACTTCCAGTTCCCTAATGCAGCCATTGACTGTATTATACAGCCGAAACATTAAGGAACTGGTAGTCTCTCTCTCTCTCTCTGTTTTCATCTATTGAATTATATGTAGCCTAATATTTAAACACTTATCTAAGTGGGCAGGGGGAACATTTGAAATGCACTAGTTTGTAATATGTAGTTAGGCTGTTATAAGGTATTATATAAGACAATTGTCACGGCATTCAGAAGAAGAAGGTGAGGCCCAAGGTGCAGCGTGATACGTGTTCATATTATTTATTCGAAACTGAATACAAAATAACAAAAGGAATAACCGGAATAGTTCTGACAGGTGATACAAACACTAAACAGAAAATAACTACCCACAACTAACAGTGGGAAAACAGGCTACCTAAGTATGGTTCTCAATCAGAGACAACGATAGACAGCTGCCTCTGATTGGGAACCATACCAGGCCAAAACATAGAAATACAAAACCTAGACATACAAACATAGAATACCCACCCACATCACACCCTGACCAAACAAAAAATAGAAACATACAAAGCAATCTAGCAATTCTGATTGGCTGGGCCTGGCTACCAAGTGCATGGGCCTTTGCCCTCCAAGGCCCACCCATGGCTGCGCCCCTGCCCAGTAATCTGAAATCTATAGATTAGGGACTCATTTCCTTCTATGAACTGTAACTATGTTGCATTTATATTTGTGTTCAGTATACGTGTTTATTCATTCACAACTAGGATAGGTAACACTTTATTTTAAGTATCAGTTATAAACCATTTATAAGGCATTTATAAATTGTGTGGTCACCATTTATTAATCATTACTCCCACATTAATAAACCATTTACTAATCATTAGTAAAGTATGAAGTCTAATCTGAAGTGAGGGCTATTTATACTTTTTTTTTGAGTGACAAGTGTAATTTCTCACAACAAATGGGCATGCAATCCTGCAGTACCTGGTAAAAGAACAAGCACGCAACACGAGATGTTTAGGGAAATGTATATACATGTGTGAATAACTAACTTACTAACATTTACAAATGTGGGAGCAATGATTCATGAATGGTAAGCATATGGTTTGTAAATGCCTTATAAATGGTTTATCATGGACCATTAAAATAAAGTGTTACCCTAGGGTGTTGCTGGGCCCAGCACAGGCAGTGTGGTCCCCTGCTATTCTGGTACCAGTGGTGCTAGTCTTAGCAGCTCAGACATCTCAGCTGCTGCAGCAGTCAAGTGTAGTGGACGTGAGGAGAAAACTGAGAGGGGGAGACACATGTACTGCCAGTTTATTGATATGTTGGCTCTGTATTATATATGTAATAGGAATGAACCCTTAGGATAGGGGGGACATGTATGAAAACCAGGCACTTATTTTTGCAATATAAGTAGTCAGGCTTTCATGGGGTGGGGGGCTTTTGTCCCAGTCCATCAAGGAACACAGTATACTGTATCCTCTCTGTCCATTGTTTAACTCTTCCATCAAGATTGCAGGTTTTATGGAGAACCTCTGTTGGTCCTGACTCAAAGATGAACAATGAGTAGCCTCTGATGTTTAGAATGTATGTGTGTGTGTGTGTGTGTGTGTGTGTGTGCGTGTGTGTGTGTGTGTGTCTGTGCACGCTTGTGTGTGCTTGTGTGTGCTTGTGTGTGTGGAGGACATTTAACCCCTTATCGTGTCTTTTCATTAGAAAAGGCTCCAGGGTGTATTTGGACTGAGTGAGTTCCCAGGCAGCAGCACAGCAAAGCAAAAGCACCAACTGAAAGGAATATTATGTGGAATTGTAAATCTATATATAAACTCTCTCATGGCTTTAGATGCTTTGAAAAGCTAACTTCAAGGTTCGAAGGCTCTGAAAGTTGTGCTTATCCCCATTGGTATTTGAGTATTGGCCTTGAGGCCCCAACCAACCAACACAGTAAGTATAACTTATGGGTGAACATATTGAAGGCAGGCTGCTATATTTGATATAGCAAAGGTTATTGGGATCCTTGTACAGTTGGGGACCGTTCTGACTTCACCACTTCACATGGTTTTTCCTAAAGGGCCTAAGTAGCTAGGTTTCCATCCAATTCGTGACAGATTTTCATACGAATATTTAAAAATCTGCATGAAGAAAAATGTGAATTTTCCCACCGGTGGTGTGTTTCCACCAAATGTACTTGTTGCAGATAAAAGTCGCTTATGTTTTCATGTACCGAATAAAAATCTCAAGTTCAATGTGTTTCTAAACTCTACCGATAGTTTTGTCACGAAAACGGTTGTGTGCAACGGCAAATGTGCCCCCTCTGGTCTCGGTACGTGCTCCCTAGCCAACAGCTCACAGACACAGTAGGCTAGCCGACATGATGACATTATTGTGGATAAGAGTGAGAATATTTTGATTTGTCAAACGGCAGTCAGGCATCGATCGTCATGTCACCAGAATAAGACCCTCGACATTTATTGGAAGAGGAGCATCAAGATCACCGTGCACTTTCACCACCCTGTGAAGTTCATCACTTTAAAAACTGTGGATGGAAACGTGGCTAGTTATAGCTAAGACTTTACCTCAGAGCCCAAAATGAAAAAGAAACAAAGGAATGTGAGAGATTTGAGTTGGAGACATGTGTGGGCATGACCATGTGACATTGTTGCTCCTTTTCAAGTACCCGCGTGAGAAATCTGCTGAGAGAAATCGTGCTGCGACGTGCAACGTTGTTATATTTTACATGGAGGGAAAAGGTTCACAGAGACATCAAAGGGAGCGGTTAGTAGAGACCAGATCAGATTAGAACTACGTCCAAAATGGCGCTTCTATTCCCTTTATAGTGCACTACTTTTGAACAGGCCCCATAGTGCTCTGGTTGAAAGTAGTGCACTATATAGGGAACAAAGTGACATTTGGGACGCATTCCTGGATCTGTACAGGATTCAGTGCAAAGGCCTGTGAAGTTGAACTAGATTCATAATATGTAGATATGAGAGAGAGAGAGAGATCTTTATTATTTTGTAAGTGTAATGTTTACTGTTAATTTTTTATTGTTTATTTCACTTTTGTTTATTATCTATTGCGCTTGCTTTGGCAATGTAAACATGTGTTTACCATGCCAATAAAGCCCCTTTAAATTGAATTGAGAGAGAGAGAGAGGCCGAACAGCAATGGAGCAACTTCTGTATAGTTTTATTTTAAATGGGGCCCTTATGGCAACATTTGGCCCTTGGGGGCCCTAATTAGGACAGCTTGGGATATTTTGAGAAAGAAAGGTGACAATCCTGATTCTGCAGATGAACATAAAAGGCCGGGCATCCATGCACAAAGTGCGAGAGGAAGCAACCCTGCTTATCATAATTAAGCCTTCCCCATACTCTTATTACCATGAATTATAATTTTGCTATATGATTTAGAACTCAAAACCATATCCTTTCTGTTTGTGAGAGCGCAGGCCTAATATGTAATACATATTCTTTGGATTGCAGTTCTTTGAGTCACAATATGGAAATAAAACCGATGCTATTCCCGATGACATCATTATGGGTGGCATTGGGGAATTAGTGGGATGTTACGTCGACTCTGTGCTGTATGTGTTGATCTTTATTTATATATTCATGGTATGCATTGCAAATGTCTTTGTGGATGTATTGTTTTGCCTAAATGTATAATACATTTACTTGCATACTGGATCCTCAGTGTGAAACCCACAACCATACACCATCAATCCTCATAGGAGACAACAAAGATATGTTCCAAATGGCACCCTATTCCCTACATAGGGCACTACTTTTGATAAGAACCCTATAGACCTTGGCCATAGGGCTCTAGTCAAAAGTAGTGCACTGTATTGGGAATAGGGTGCCATTTGGGGAACGCAAGACACAGGGGCCACATTGAAAAATCGTTTGGGGCTGAGCCTCTCTCTTGTGTCTCACTCTCCTCTCTGTTGTTATCGAGGGTGTGCTGGGTAGCAGTTACCCCTGCGGGCTGGGGTTAAGTAGAGGGGAGGGTAATTGGGGACGGATCAGCGTCCAGAACCCTATGGTCTAATTCAGTAGTGCTGTTAACAGCCTCACTAAACATCAAATGCACTGCTGACAGATCAAAGCAAACACAGGGCTGTTTTAAAAGAGGGAAGAGAGGAACCAAAGCCCAAATTAATTAGGGCCCTCTATTCAGCGAGTCAGGTGGTGTGGGGGGGCAGGTATGTGTGCAACGCAGGGTTGACACCTGGTGTCAAAGCATGGGCTGATGACTGAGCAGTGTGTCAATTAAGTTGTAAAAGGAGAGAGGAGGAAGTGTGTGTGTGTGTGTGTGTGTGTGTGTGTGTGTGTGTGTGTGTGTGTGTGTGTGTGTGTGTGTGTGTGTGTGTGTGTGTGTGTGTGTGTGTGTGTGTGTGTGTGTGTGTGTGTACACCTATCAGGGTTCTTGGATTAGCACCAAGCTCCAGCTCTTATTCAGCACCTGAGGTACCTGCCTTTTTGGCCTGAATTTGAATGGGCCTGATTAAATGAATTGACACAACAGTCCTACAATTTAACAGGAATAGGAATTTATTCAATTTGTAGCAGTTTATAGGGCCAATCTGTGATATTAACAACAGTTTGTGATAATTTAAATTATTGCTATACACATTGATTCTTTAAGAATATCACTTATAAATGCCAAGTGTTTGTTGTTTTTCTTATTAATCTATTAAGGATTGAGCCTTTAACTAGTCAGATGCATTATAGGGACATACCTAATAAATTAAAGAAATAACAATGGAATATATTTGAATTGAAATCTTACATTCTGTATATTTTCCAAGATGGTCTCCTGCGAGAGTGTTGGTTAGCCCAAACCGCTACTCGCCTTGCTCTGTCTATACTCCAACCTCCAAGTGTACCCACTGATGTCATGCTTGATGAGTTCCCATGTATGATGTCATCAGTGTTTACGCTTGTTGACTTGGCTGGGGCTTGAGACATATCACACCCGCCTAGCACGTAGACTCTCTCTCAGCCAGCCTAATGAGTGAACTCTGTAGTCATCAGATAAACAGGCTAATTTAGTCAGCAAAGCTGTTTGGCTGGGGAAAACAAAGCTGACGTCAGCCGATCATTTCGCCGCCCCTATTTCAAGAATGGGACCTGGACTTCATCTGGGCATTCTTTTCCTATATAGTGCACTAGCTTTGACCAGGGCCCATAGGGCTCTGTTCAAAAGTAATGCACTTTGTAGGGAATAGGTTGCCATTTGGGGCGCACTTCCCACTTCTCCTTCTGACTCCATCCACCCATTCTGGGATATTCTCTCTTGGGATGAGTAGAATTCTGTCACCACATTCCCAAACATTCCTCTTGGTGGATTTGTCAGTCTCCCCCATTGAAACCTAACCCAGCTAGCACATTTGGTTCCTTGGAAGTTGTGGAAATGTATGTTTTTGGTTTCCCATTGGTTCTGGGAACGAAGCCATGTGTTTCCTGACCGGTAAAACAGAACGTTTATTTTTCACTTTCTGAGAACGGAAGTTTCTAGGTTGCAGGGAGGTTATAAGAACATTTTACTATGGTTCCCTGAAAGTTTTCCTGGGAGGTTTTATTAACATTCTGACAACGGAAATGATAGGTTATTTGAAGGTAATTAAATAAGGTTCTTAGAACATGTTTCAATAAGTATTTTAATAACACTGCTAGCTTAGCTTGGGTTAATTGTTTAGAGCTCCAAGCACAGATAGGACACATGGAAATTAATTTGGTTAGGCATTAATCATGCAAACACATTTCTTTTTTATTGTGGCATGTGAGATTTAAACCTTTGACCTTCTGTTCTCTATACATAGAATTAGTCCACTGTACCACCATGATGGTGCTAGCATTTTACTCATAAAAAGCTGTTCATTTTAGTTTATTCAAACAGATCCCGTTTCAAAGGAAACAAGCACTCGTTAAGATCAGGTGTTAGTGGGCGTGGCAAACACACCTGAACACACTTAACAAAACGCTCTCTATCGTCTATCTTGTTGATGCTGAGTATGGATTGTATATGTTTTTAAATAATGTTCTTTGAACGTTACGGCTGTCCTCGCTGACAGAAGGTGAGGACCAAAACGCAGAGTGGTTAGTGTTCATTATTTAATGAAAGTCAAACAAACACTTCAAACTACAAAACAACCAACAAACGTGACAAAACCGAAACAGTCCTGTGTGGCACAAAACCTGACACAGGAACAAACACCCACAAAACACACGTGAAACCCAGGCTGCCTAAGTATGATTCTCAATCAGGGACAACGATTGACAGCTGCCTCTGATTGAGAATCATACCAGGCCGAACACAAAAATCCCAACATAGAAAATCAACCATAGACAAACCCACCCAACTCACGCCCTGACCAACTAAAATAAATACAAGACAAAGGAAAACAGGTCAGGAACGTGACAGTTACTAATGTTTTTTTAATGGTTTTAATGAAAATGTCCTTAATGTTTTGAGAACATGACCTTAAATAGAACCATGTGGATTCCTGCAGAAAACCTTATGCTGAAGTACTGAAATTCCCAGCTAAGAAACATATGGTTCTCACAATGTTATTTGCTAGCTGGGTATCCTGCACCATTCCCAGAACTTTGTGGGAAGGTTGTATGCAAAATAAGCATAGGACAACCATGCTCTCACCAAGCTCTAAGAAACATATGGTTCTCAGAACATTATGTGCTAGCTGGGAAGCCATTTGACACTCAAGGGCCCTATGTTGCAACATGATGATGACAAAAAAACTATTGATGTCACTACTGTAATGGCTCCCATACATCTCAGAGCCCTGTAAAGATTAAGAGTGCTAAGCGGAATCAGAGGGTGTTCTGGGTAATTACACGCCAGCCTTTAACAAACACCATGTTGCTTTGGGCTGCAGTCAACCTGGGTTAGTTTCATTCTCCCGTATCCAAAATGGCACCCCTACTACCTATATAGGGCGCTACTTTTTACCAGAGACCTATGGGTCATGGTCAAAAGTAGCACACTTTCTAGGGAATAGTGTGCCATTTGGTACGCGACCCTTTTGTGCTGTGCTGTACTGGGTTAACCCCTTGCTGTTATACCTAAGGGGATGCATGATGCAAATCCTTGGTTATGTCCCAAATGGCACCCTATTCCATATATAGTGCACTAAGTTTGGGCCCTGGTCAAAATGAGTGCACTATAAAGGGAATAGGGTGCCATTCGGGACACAACCGTAGAAATGTCATAGCACTGGATTGTTTTTAATATCTAAGGGATTAGTGTGTGTTTTAATGAGTTCCTTGTCTTTCTCTTAAATCACAGACTGTAGTTTTAATCACAGGCCAGAACTAATAAACAAATGTAGGCCCCGCCCATTTATGTACTGTAGGTTGGGTCCCATCTACTTGTTCTACTTCTATCAGGACCTGTATGTGTCAAGCTTCTCAGATTAACAGTACTGATCTAGGATCAGATTAGCAGTACTGATCTAGGATCAGATTAGCAGTACTGATCTAGGATCAGGTTCCTGCTGTTCATATAATCTTATTAGATCAGCTCTCCTACTCCGAGAAGCTGATACATAGAGCCTCTGAGCCCCATCTCCTCTTTGCCCTCTTCCCTTCTCTCCATACTGCACTCCTCCTCTCTCCTCCAGGTAGAGGATCGCTCCGGGTACAAGTTGCCCGTAGGCACAGATCTAGGATCAGCCTACCCTCCCCCCAACGAACCTTAACCAGTAGGTGGGAGAAACACAAAACTAACCTTAGATCAGCATCTAGGCTGAAGGCAATGTTATCCTTTTCCCAGGCTATCATGTACTGTAGTGAGACGCGTTCGACAAATCGTCTGATGCATGGGTACACACAGTCTTTACCAGAGCAGGAGCATAGCTGCTACCTCAAGCGACAAACAGATTGGGGTGAATAAATTAGCCAGTTCATTAAGGGGCGCGAGGAAATTCAATCTGGAATTCTGATGTGGCGAGATACAGCGAGTGTCACATTTAGGCACCGAGCTAATTACCAACTCATTAAGCACTCAGTAGGCTAATAAGACCGGGAGACGGAGGCAGCATCACAAGTGGCACCCTATACCCTTTATGGTGCCATAGGGCCTTAGTCAAAAGTAGTGCACTATATAGGGAATAGGTTACCATTTGGGGACTCAAATGGAGATTCCGAGGCAGAAATATTAGAAGAAGCGCTTGGGTGTTTAGGATGGCTTGTGCTGCAGATACCAGTGTAGCTTATAGCTCATAGCTCACCCAGCCTAGCGAAGTTCTGGAGAGAGAGGGGGGCTGTGTGGGGCAGTTTAATCATAGCCATATAGCCCTGTGCACAACTTCAAAGTCCAGCGATCGCATGCAGGGCGCATATCAAGTGAACGCTGCCTGGATAGGATGGAAATGAGGATGGCAGTGTGTTTGCGTGTCTACTAAAGCAGAGGAGCTGTCCTATAGAGGGAACATTGAAGCTACGTAGATCCTTCTTTGTGTATTAGTTCACTACAACGGGAAACGTCAAATCAAATTGTGTTTGTCACGTGCGCCGAATACAACAGGTGTAGTAGACCTTACGGTGAAATGCTCACTTACAAGCCCTTAACCAACAACGCAGTTGAAGAAACAACATGTAGTGTATTGGACAGTGTGGAGAATGTGTTTTCTCCACGTGTAAATATTGGTGGTAGTTCTTTTTTTTTTTTTTACTGGTTCGTCAGTTGAAGATGGTGCCGTGGCCTTTGTGGAGCGATGGGTAACGATGCTTCGTGGGCGACCGTTGTTGATGTGTGCAGAGGGTCCCTGGTTCGCGCCCGTGTCGGGGCGAGGGGACGGTTTAAAGTTATACTGTTACATTGGAGAGAGAGAGAGAGAGATGGCATTGGTTTGTCCTTTTTTTGTTCTCTCTCTCTTTTCTGCATTCTCCTTGCTCTCTCCGGTCCTGTTTCGATTCTCCATTTCTCCATGCAAATGAGAGTTGGTACATTGATTTGGTTTCCAGTTTCAAGTTACTATGGCAACAACATAAAAACTACAAAGTGCTTAAAGCGCAGTACTTTTATCCCTCCGTCCCTCTGATCATCATAAGAAATTAGCATGCCGGGAAACGAGAGAGCGAGCCTCACAGAGCAAAGCAATTGTGCATTTGGAAGGCTGTCCTCGCTGGCTGCCTAAATAAAAATGGTGCGTTTGGGCTTGGCAATACATTTTAAAAAGGGAAAAAATCACGAGGAGAACAAAACAAATGAAAGAGAGAGAACATCCTCTGCACACACACACACACACACACATACCTCTCTCTTTCTCAAAACCATGCTGTGTCTCAAAGTGCAGTGGTGCCCCACGTCCACTACTGAACTAGACAGCAGACCGCTGTACGGTGGTGCAGGGGCAGGGCCAGTGGATGGATGCCCGGATGCCTAGACGGGGGTGTGTGTGTATTGGGGGATGGAGGTGGACACTGAGGGCCAAAGCACCAGAGGAGATTTGAAGGGCAACATCAAACGCTGCATCAGCTCATTAATGCATGTAGGAGTGACCCGGGTCAAAGCTAAACAACAGAGCAGGATCACATAACAGACAGAAACTGCGTCCCAAACGGCAGCCTAAGCCCTACGTAGTGCACTGCTTTTGTCTTTGCCAAATGTAGTGCACTATGTATGGAATAGGGTGCCATTTGGGACACAGGCAGACACATCACAAACCCCCTCCAGAGCATCCATCTATCTTGACCATCATCACACAGCCAGAGAGAGAAGAGGACGGCTCTGAAATCCACCCACAAGCCCACAGATTCTCACTGTGTCCCAAGTGGCCCCGTATTCCCCTATGTAGTGCACTACTTTTGATCAGAGCCCCCATAGGGCCCTGGTCAGAAGTAGTGCACTATGCAGGGAATAAAGTGCCATTTGTGACAAAGTCTCTGTCTTCTGTTTTCCTCCTGTCGATCCTATTTTTCTGAGCTCCAAAAGAAGACAAAGCACAGAGATGTAGGTGTTGTGTTGAATGGAGGAACCACAATAGAGTAAAGTGTCTCCTTTCGCCCGTATGCTGTAGAAACAAATGAGACACAAGTGTGCCTATAAGCGTTTATACACGCGTCCTCAGAGTGCAGAAAATACCAACAAAAAAAAGTGATGCTTTTCACAAACTGCTATCTGAGCTATTCAAGTGGTCAGATATCAATATTGTTTTCCAATCTTCTCCGCTGAAGAGGCTGGTTAGCCATGGATTTCAAAGCTGTCTCACTCATGGGATATGTCTGCCTGACGGCTACCCAGCATGCAATTGTCTCCTTTTTTTATTTCAACGCGGCGTGACCTTTTGTGATTGGGTGAAATTGGTTGGCATGGAAATCACTATGGAGACACGGATTTGATTCAGCCTTATCTCCTCTCCACACTGTCTGCAGGTATAGACGGGGGAGGAGGTGTGTGTGTGTGTGTGTGTGTGTGTGTGTGTGTGTGTGTGTGTGTGTGTGTGTGTGTGTGTGTGTGTGTGTGTGTGTGTGTGTGTGTGTGTGTGTGTGTGTGTGTGTGTGTGTGTGTGTGTGTGTGTGTGTGTGAGAGAGGGTGGGGGTTGATGACTATTCACTGAGTAGTAATAGAATATCTCACATTGAGGGGAACTGCCCTGATAACAACATCCAACTGATAAAGCCAGTTCTACTGACCAAAGCGAATGTGGTCAGAAAATGAGTGGGTCAGAGAACATTTTGAATATGCTGAAGCCTGTATCACTGCAGAGTGTTAGCTTATAGCTACACTGTCACCTATGTGGCACAGTCTGCAGGTGATAATAAGCTAGAACTATCTGCTAGCCTTTCCTTTGTCTTCAGTGGACGTGGTTTGGGAGTTTAGCGGCGTCAACCCCAGGCAGTGTAAGGAGGGGTCATAGGTGAACGGGCTAGAACTGAGCCCTGATTGGCTGTTCTCTCTAGGTTAGGAGGGTTCACTGTCTCACAGTATTACTCCTGCCGGCTGCTGATTCCCAAATTCCCCCCCTCTATGCTCCCACTGTGGGTCAGTCCAAGCAGAGGGCCAAGCCAAATGACCCGGAAGGAAATTTAACTTCATTGGAACTAAAAGAATATCTCTCTCACCTCCCCCTGAGCGCATGCAAAAGAAGACAGCTTATCAGTTGAGTACCTTGAAAACTTTTTGGGCTTAAAATGAATCACTCAATGAGAATAATGCATTGGAACCATAGTGATTTTAAGGGTACTGGCTGTGTCTGTGTTCTACGATGACCCAAGGACACACTACAAACACATTGAATAAAAAGTAATTGAAAGTGTTTTTGAAGAGTTTTCAAGGAGGCACATTTAATTATTGTGGCAAATTCAGTGGAGGATAGAATTAATGCTCGTTGTTATAGCTCCTTAAAGCTTTCATTTTGGGTTTCAAGTTTCACACTGTGAGCTGACGCCATAGCAGCGCTGTTTCCTACTAATAAGTACCGCAGTTGGTGGACTAATTGATGGACCCATGCGGTTAACGTACAGGAAACACATCTGCAACACATCAATAACACATCATTACATGATAAGCTGATAAGACGGAGAAGAGGGCAGTGACTTTTCGAGGTCCTGCCAGTTTTTGAACCCGGGGAGGCCCTTCGCTCTGTTCGTTTGTGCATATCAATAGCCGGAGCAGCCAGCTGTTCCTCGCTGCGCGCCTCCAAAGGCGCATCTGAAACCATTTAAATCAAAAGCAGTCACAGTTTCCACAGCGCATTATAGGCATTCCAGCAGGCCCCTTGCTCTGTGCTACGTAGTCGCTCTCCGCAGGGGGCACAGTATAAAGTGGGCACACAGCAACACAAATATGCAGCCCACTGTGCGCTCCCTTCAGGATCCTTCCATAAAGAAGGAGAGGAAGAGGCAGAATAGCCCTCTGAGTTTTCCGGGCCCGGCTCCGGGGTTAAAACCTTTCCACCGGCTTCAGATAAGACCTCATCTTTGAATGGTTTGTGTACCGCCTCGACGGGGAGGAAGAAGAAGAAGATGAAGAAGAAGGGAAAATTAGGCGGTAGTTGTGTGTTGTGTGAGCTCCCTTACCTGCACACCCCTGTGGTGGTTGCTCCACACTGTCTGCAGTATCAGGAGCGAGGGGGAGCAAACAATGGTGGATGGTCTAACCATAGGAGATGGACTTCACCGGGGAAGTATATGGGCATGCTGACATCACATGAACGTGGAATATAGAGAATAAAGTGCCCAAATGTGAAGGCAGAAGAAGCACGGTATTATCTTGTATCTGTTCCTTCATAGCACAAGTAAAGCATTGACGTTTTTAACCCATTTAATTGTACAAATTCGGTTTTAGTTGCCATTCTGTAGGTTGCCCTTGTTGCCAGATATGTACAAAAAGGTGCTTAAGTGATGCAGTCTTGTTAGTTCATTAGTTAAGTGAAATTAACCTTGGAATGCCTTGGAATACTTGAATTACCCACTATCTGAACTCTAGGGAAAAATATTTTCCTGAAAATCTACCAGGTTTCAATACCGTGAGTAATTCATATTCATCCCTATAGTCCTAGGAAATACAGCAAAAATCAAAAGTGCCCATTTTAAAGCTTTTAAAACCAAGATATGGTCACTATGCCAGGGTTCTCTCTTAATAAGAATGGTGCTGCACCACCTTGTCGGCTTGGCTGGCTGTGTGACTATGTAACTGATATTTAATATTGATAGAGTAACTATCTTTGATCACCAATGACGTTGTGAATTGCGAAGCAGGCCGTCCATAAATTCCTGGCGTTATCATGTTCCTCAATTAATTCAGCGCATTTCAGCAGTAGGCTATCTCGACACAGAGCTCTACAGAAGCTCTCATATGGGTAGTAAGTACGAGACAGTGCAGAAAAGCAGGTGTTGTAGCAGTATTTTTACATGCATAGGCAAGCGACGTGCTTCGATTTTCATGCGAGACTCAGGATTTTAGGTTTCAGTGGGATTGGATAGGAAAATAGCCTAGGCTCTGGGACAGGAGAAGATAGAATATTGTGCTATTTTATTTTTTGCTAACCTGCTGCTGCGCATGTGTATTTTATGGAATTGCATTAGTGCAACATTGTGGAGACAGTTAATTTCCCTGGTCTTGTCATACATTTTTGGGGAGAAATGTGAAGTGTTCCTGGGACAGTTAATCCCTACTGAACTTGATATAGCTCCAGCCCTGAAGAGACAAATGACACATTGAGGCATTGCCATTGAAACTGGTTGAGAAAGGCCACGGGTGAAAGAGGTCAACCTTGTCACGTCCCTCCAATAACTGTATTACCCCCTCCAGCCCTCCAGCTCCATCTCTCAGCCCTTGAGCCAAGTTTAGGCCTCCAGATGACTGCAGTTGTCGGCCCCCGCTGGGTGAAGACATCCCTCCCTCGCCCGGTGGTCCGTTGTCATCTCGTCTTTCACTGAACACAGGAGGCAGCAGGAAGTGTCAGGGGATCAACACATGCCAGGGAAACCCACAAAATGGCTCCTCCTGTGCGGGACCTGCTGTGGCATCTTGGACAGTACATTTTTAAGTGAGGACCCCCCCAAAAGCTACAAAACAAAAACTTGAACTGTCGAAGGATGGAGGATGCCTCTGTGTCCCAAAAATTACTTTTTTAGGGGTTTCAGGGTGTGTTCTTGGGAAATTTGTGCGACAAAATGGAAGGGGAGGGTGTTGGAGTTGGAAGCTTGGTGTGTATATATGAACTCTGCACGAGACGAGCTAACGGTGCAACTCCGAATGCGAGCGAGGCAATCAGCGCTAGTCACAGAGGATTTGACAGCATCTGTAGAAAACATTATGGAGAGTCCAATTGCCTATTCAACTGGCTAGAGAGCTTTTGGTAGAGCGGCGGCACAGCCAGGAAATTATTTTGGAGAGGGAAGAGAGGGAGAGAAAGAAACCTGCTGAATGCCAGAGTAAATAAATCGAGTAAATAAATCGATGGCTAATGTGAGGCAATTGTGGGGTGTGCATGATCAGGGATTTGGAGTGAGCTCACTACAAAACCAGGCCTCTCTCTCTCTCTCCCCTTCCTCTCTCTCTCTCTCTCTACAGCCAGCAATAATCTGTTCTAGTGCACTTGCCATGAAATGTGCGATGCAGGACTCGTAATGCCCTGTACAAGCAGAGCCTAACAGATAACATAAGCCCCCCTCCTCTCCATCCCTCTTCTCCACTCCCCATCCCCTCTTCAAATCAAGACTCTTGTTGATTGTAAACGACAAGCAGAAGATTGGATCATTACAGTAAGGTCTGTTTTTTTTTCTCCCTCCTCCCTTCCGTCAGCTGATGTGTGGCGAGCTGTCTCGTCTTTTCGTGTCGGGCGCTCTATTTCGTCTTGGCTCCCTTGACCTCCTTTGGTGTGTGGGACAATGAGACGGGGGGAATTTAGTTTTTGTTCCCGTCTCTCGTTTTGTATTGTCGTGATTGTCATTTTCCTAATGTATGCGTGTATATACACATGGGTGTCGAGCAAAGCAGCACAGAGCTGACAGTACTGTCTCTCTGTAGTCTCATAGGAGGAAGAAAGAGGGCTGTTTTGATGACGATGAATAGGATTTGTGCATTTCTCTCGGTTTGCGCTCTCTCTCTCTCTCTGTCTCTGGCCCTCTCCGTACTTCCTTTGATCTGGCTTTGGTTTGGATGTCATTCCATGTGGATGAGTTCACTCAGGATGAGTCTTGCTCCCTCCCAAAATAATGGCATTTCCACAGATTCCGTATGTTCTTACGCATCATTCTCCGTATTTCCTCCTCCCACTGGGCGAATCACAACGTTCACAACGTTCTGTGTCTAATATAGACATTTTGGGACGGCATTCAAACACCCCAGTAGGAACGGCATGCCCCAGCTGTGGATCGCGTTTATCAGCCACAGCTACAGTACGTGAGGTGATGTGGTTGGGTCTGAGTCTAACCAGGAAGTTGATGATCCTCTGTAATAACGGAGGGAACATTAAGGAATGTTTGATGTTATGGAGATCAGGCTCCGTACATTGTGAATATACCGTGCAGTCGTCGTATTGCCTCTAATTAGCTGCATGCCTATGGAGCCGAGCTGGAAATACAAAGAGTTGAGAGATTCCCGAGACACATACTTGCCTACTTGAGTTGTAGTACAGAATAGATATGAATTAGTGGCAAATAGGCAAAATCGAAGGGCTTTATACCATACAACCGGTGCAGCGAGGAAGCGTATGCTAAAATATTTTGACACGATTGTGTTTTTAAACATAGACAGCATTGTAAATTTGAAATCAAACTGTAGCTTTGAGTATAAAAAAAATAATATTTTGTGAAAGGACTCAAAAGTCCACATTTTCCAACACCTTTCAGCTTAGAAGACTTTTGAGCTAAGCCACCATCTTGTATACTGCACTGACAAAGTGGGAAGACGTTGTTGTTCATCTGAGGTGCTTTAACCGATTGGAATGATTTGAAAATGACGTTTTGGTTCGTTTTAATCGAATGAAAGCTTCTAAATTGTTTTCAACACCACATGCATATGCACATCGAATAGCGGTGGGGGGAATGTAGTGGCCGCAGCCTAACAGAAGAGTTGGAGGCGTAGCTTATTGGGTGTTCAGGTTGTTCTTTATGCCCACCCGTCAGAGTGAATGCCATTCCAGTTAATGTGGTCTATTGTATTCATCATTTAACCTTAAACTTGTACACAGCCAGCATCTGTAATCATCTTTGCAAAGGTGTATGTTTTAGACTGTAAAAACTGCTGTTCGTCTGAGGTGCTTTTACTGATTGGTGTACACTTTGGCAAGGTTCCTTCAACCTATTCTGTTTGTCTGGAATCAAACAATGCATTTGTCCGATTCATGTTTTTAAATCGCTTTCAGCACCTCGTCCACATGTGCATAGCGGTGGCGGCAGTGTAACGGCAGCGTGTCAGATGTGGAGGTGTGGCTTATTTGGGGTGTGCTTTCAGTTTTTTTTTTTTTTGCCACCCGTCTGTTATGAACACGAGGGGAGACAGAGAGCTGGTGTCAAGCGCAGCAGGTGTTTATTGCAAAGGACCACAGGAGGAAGCAGGTAACTGGGTCCAGGGGTAGGCAGAAGGTCATACACAGGGAGTCCAAAAGGGCAACAGTACAGACAGGGAAAAGGCTAGTAACGTCGTCCGGGAGATCAGGCGATAGGTAGATAACAGGAAATCCGATAGGCTAAAGTACAGGCAGGGAATAGGAAAAAGGCATCGTTAGTGAGGCAGGCCAAAACTATCATACACTGGATGAGTAAATCACAGGAAATACCAGCGCTCTGAAAGATGTGTGTCACAAAACAAACAATACCTCACAGTGATGGGGTGCAAAGAACTGAACTAAATAGTGTGTGATAATGATATACAGCTGTGTGAACAGGTGATTAGAACTCAGGTGATTGGGATCTGGAGAGTGAGCTGCGTTCAGTGGATCTAGGTGTTTGGGAGTGTGGGCTGGAAAGTGGTCTGGAAAGTGAGCTGCGTTCAGTGGATCTACCTGTTTGAGGGTGTGAGTTGGAAGCAGACGTTACACCCTCGGAGTGAATGTCATTTAATTTAATCTGTTCTGTTGTATTCACCAGGCAATGTTCTGTTTGTACACTGCCAGCACTGCATCTGCAATGATATTTGCATAAAAATATATAGTTTGTGATTACATTAAATATTAGTTTGTATTTATGTTATTTATTAGGTTTAACCAAAGGGGGAAAGCAAGTTGAGTGTTGAAAGAAATAGGTTGCAACTTCAAATATAGGTTTGTTAATAATATAATATAACTGTTGATATTGAATCATACTGTATTTGGTTTAAACACGTTGTTTATTCAATTGAGAACCTGATTTATTTACTTTTATTATTCATAAATTTTTTAGGTCAACCAAAGAGTAATTTTTTACAGTGCATTTTGTGTACTTCAATGTTTTTGAACAAACCTAATATTTAGATTTAGATTATTCATTAAATTAGTTCAGTTAAGTTACTCCAATCCAATAATTGTCTTTAAGCCTAATTATGAGGTTGTAATTGCATAGTATTTTAGTTTTCAGTAAAGCAAATAATCAAGTTTGAAAAATATGAAACGTTTGAGTTGCAGTCAAATTAGGTTTAACTGAGGTGATTTATGGATTTGATTGTAATCAAATCATACAAGTATCATTGACCTAATAATAAAATGTTATCTAAAGTATTTATTTGACCTGAAAAAAGAAATTTACGTGTAACCACTTGAAGTCATTTATTTACGTTTATCCTCAAAAAGTATTTTTTCAGTGTGTAGCTACTTTGAAAAAGCTTGACACGCCCTTAGCCTGACAAATAAACAACAACTTGCAGCTCAACGCTGTGGGGGCCTGTCTCTCCAACCAACTGACTTGTTACAGAGAGAGCAAAGCAGAAATCAACCCTGTGATCGATAGACTCTGACTGTTCGACCCTACGAGCCCTGTCTTCTAAAGTGCATTGTGGTTTCGGAGGTTTGGAAAATCCGCCACGAAGCCGGGGCCCTCCCATCTCATCTGAACCAAACAACGTCAGGCGGCACCCACTCCCATGTCGTTGGGCCTGGAACGCCAGTGCTCCGAGGATGACAGGGTTTCCAGGGATCTGACGGGTTCCTCTCTAATTTGGGCATCTACTTCTGCCACTTCCCCTGACCAGAAACCACTTTAAGTCAGCAGGCGGCCACATGGGAGCTGGCATTCCCCTTTTTCTTTCCCTCCCTGTTCACTTCTGTCTGTCTGTCTGTCTGTCTGTCTGTCTGTCTGTCTGTCTGTCTGTCTGTCTCTGTCTGTCTGTCTGTCTGTCTGTC